>NC_090444.1:916595593-916868093 GCF_031143425.1 Pleurodeles waltl | reverse complement strand
TCCCTGGCTATTTTTAGCCTCCGGATTGTTGGAACATTCAATCCATTAAGCCTCCCGAGCAACGGATAACAAAGATCCTTGGCTCCCCTAGTTCTACGAAATCACAGACCCGTAGAGATACCCAGACTCCGGGATTTCATTTCCTGAAGATTTCCCCCATCACCTGATTTATTCCCTACACTGGAATTTAGGTGCTTCCAATGCAATTACTCTTGTCCTGATGATGACCCCTCCATGACTCACCTGATTACGGGGTCGAAACGTCAACACTTTTCCAAAGAGTGGATGAGATAAATATAAAGACATTTTGTGACACTTCAGGGCTTCCTGGATTGTAGGAATTACTGGGAGTCCATATTTTTCGTACAACCACACTCTGCACTACTTGTATATATCACCGTCGCTCAATTGCACTTAGGCACTTTCACTGTTTTTTAGGAGCACCTACCTAAACAAATGTAAAATATGATACTCTGTTACTAAAAATTAAATGTTATTACAAGATTTATACCGAAAAAACATCTGAATTAATATTATGTGTGAAAAATAAATCTCGTTTGTTTTACATTTAGGGTACATAGAGATCTTTTCGAATTCTTTTTAAGTTGCTTATATTCCGTGGAAGTCTAGGTTACTTTCCCCTTGCACTGACATCTAATACAATTACATTTATTACCCTGGTCATGAGGGTTAGTGGGCTCTTGCCTCATTGTGTTACTCACATGTAAGTGGCAGCCCCAAAACACATGTATTTTTCATTAATGGTGCCCTACTAAACTGATCTTACAAGTGAAAATAAATGTTTATATACAAGCACGTTTAAATAAAAGGAAGTCCATATACCTGCATCAGTCCATGCAGGAAAACACATTTTGAGATTATTAATTGTAATAAAGTAATGCAACATTAAAACAACACATGAATTGAAATTTTTCCTAAATCAAGGTTGATTGATGTTGAAAGAAATCTCAATTGTGAGGAAGTTTTGAGCTTCAAAGAGGCAAATGATAGTGAATGGTGAGATAGATGGGGGCAGTTAGTCTGGCAGGAGACTATGTACTGACTGGATTTATGGGAAGACATGAGGACAAATGGAGAGAATCATGATTTCAATTTTTTCTTATTTGAGGAGGAGAGTCAGAACCTCTTTATTAAACTTCTGTGTATAATACCAGATCAGTTATATGTTGCATGCTGTAACACAATAAAATCATATGAAAAAAACTGTCAAGTGAATGCAATCCTATCAAACATACCGTATAAAGAGGATAAAGTTTAAATGTGTTGTGTTGCTCTATGCATGTCAGTGAAAAAAATGGCAATCGTATTTTCCAACATAGATCTCCTCATTCCAGTAGGAAGAAGAAGGATGGGTAACAGAAGACCAAGAAATGGATTTTGAAGAGCCTAGTGTGGCAAGTTGTGAGACCTTTCCTTACAGAAGCCCAAAGCAATAAGTGCAACAGTTGTACAATACACATGGCCAAACACACACCCCACAGTTATACCATACATCCAACTACAAGGTACAGACAGTTGTTAGGCCTAGAGTATTCCAAAGCAGACTATTTCATAGGCATAGAGCGGAATTTAGACAATTAGTCTCAACTGAACAAAAAGGAGCTGGTGCTGTATCAACTTCTGAACAATTTAAGCAACTGCAAACCTCAATGCTTGATGTACAATGGCAACAATTGAAGGCATTACGGACCATCAGTAAGACAGTTGGGGACTGTAAAGACAAATCAAAGAAGTGTTTTAGCTTGTGTTCAACAACATAAATAACGTTTACAGAGCCATTACTAATAATATGGAGGCCACCGCTAAGACAGACACTGCCTTTTGTAGAACATTGCAGAAGGACTTACAGTCACCAAGGTGCAGACATCATCAAGTCCTTCATCAAGAATGAATGTGTTTGGAACATAAATGTACCTGCTGGCTAATGCCGCTACTGTCGTAAAGAGCTGAACTGTTAATCTCCAGCTTTAGATGTAACATTATTGTAGAGATGTTGCACATGGGTTAGTTAAAGTTACCACAGCACTTCAGGAATTACAGACTAAACATATTTTCTCCAATAGAAGAAGTTGAACCCCCAGAAAGGGAGGAGGCATAAATCATCAGTAGTCTGTCTTTTCCGGAGGTATGGAGTGTACACCTCACGAGGGATTGGATTGGTGATGGTAAAGGAGCTAAGGCATCAGCACCTGAAGGGAGGGCACACTTGACTAGAGGAAGGAGACATCATTTGATTACATTTTTTTCATTGTTTCCTCAATTTTCTGCTATTGATGGTAATGTGTGAGTGCAAAATACAGTCTTTGTAACCATTCTCAATTTGTGATTTGATAATACATAACACTTGTATATCACTATTTGGTAATCTCCATTTAGAAATGTCACAAAATTACAGATTCAGGGTCACTCCATCAGGAGCAAAGCAATAGTTACCTGTCCATTCTGTGGGCAGGGAAGTGAATGCAGACTCCGTCCTGGGCGGTGGGGTCCCTGGGACAGCAATATTTCGGGGTTCTTGGTGCCAAAGTCAGCTCGGAGAAGGAGGCCCTTTGCACATCCCCTCCCCATCTATTAAAAAATAATTTAAGTATGTTGTCCCTGGTCCTGGCACACACTGAGGAGTGGTCATACAAAGCAAAATGCACCATTTCAAAGTAAAAAAAAATGTTGTTAGCTGTTTCAAAGGGACTTCCGTGAGACAGCGTAATAAATAATATGACTAGAGTTGGTCCTCCTTCTAGGATCACACCCACAAGTCCCTAAGTCTTGTAATGGGTGCCGTAACATTTATTTTCATGTTGCGACCAGCTAGTCACAGAGATCAGTCTGAAAAAGTCCCCTCAGCCAACCAAAAGGCCTAAATCTTTTAATTTCAGCCCAAAGGTCAAGATATATTTCAGTTTCTCAAAAACTACTCAATGGAATTACACCAAGTCACCAAAAACACGCTTCCTAGGTAAAGATGCACTCCTTTCATCCGTTTTAGCTGTAGTGCTGTTTAAAATGTCCCTATGGAAATTGCATGAGGAGAATACAGTTTGGAAACCCTACCCCCTTTTGATCGCCCACCGCTTGATGGATCACCCCAAAAGTTTCAAAGAAGGATCTGAGGTGGATTAACTTTTTTGGGAAAGTTTCATGAAGATTCATCAAACTGCACCAAATTTATTAGCAAACCAAAACTCACTTCCTGTGTTAACTAGGTGCTACAGTGTAATCTATCTATCTATCTTTCTATCTATCTATCTATCTATCTATCTATCTATCTATCTATCTATCTATCTATCTATCTATCTATCTATTTGTCAAGAGGATGCAAAGGGGGGTAAATCCAAATTTCCTTGGCGTGATCCATTCCACTCTCTGGCTGGCTTTAGGCACTACCAGACAAGTGAGGGAATGCTTTTATTGGGACAGGTGGGGGAAGGATGGATAGCAAAAATATAAGGAAAATGTGTGACTCGAAGCAATGTTTGAGATTTGCAAGGGTTGTAGGTAACATTGTGTGATCCATACAAGGCACTCTACCCTAGAATCCCCCAGATGTACAGTTTTCAAAAATGTCTGCCTTTGAGTGGATTCCGTATATGGTGGCTGAGCATGGGCCACAGTATCACAGATACCCCAATGACAGCTTATTTCCTAACAGGAAGTGTGGGAACACAGGGTGGTTGGAATTTGTGCACCTGCATAGATTCCAGAAATTTCTCTCAAAGAAATGTAATAGACTGTAATAGCTCTTGTGGGTATTATATGTATTCCATTCACACAAGGGGACCTGACACTATGCCTGCTCTTGCCTTTGTCATCCTAGACATATTGGAGACAACCCAGGGGAAGGTAAAACACCAAGCAAAATCAGTGTTGGGAGTCAGCCAGGGATTTTCTTCACAAAAAGGCTAGCACTAGGTACATATTTTGCACCTTCAGAACCTTTTATCAGAACACTACTGGACCTTTCAAAAATTCAGAAGAAGGAATTCTCTGCGGTCTGAAGAGGGAATGCTTGAATACATGCTCCCCAGATGTGACTCCAAGCGACATTTGGCTGACCTCCTGTTTTAGCTAATGGAACACAGCACACTTTCAGTTCATTCCTACAAAGGCCCAGCTGACCACCACCTACTGGACTTGCCTGGATCTGCATGAGCCCTGCTGCTGGCCTGTGCTGGAGTGGGTCCTGATCCATAAGAGGTGGCCTCTAGGTCCCCGACCCTTGGCTGGCATCAGAGAGCACTCTTCTTGCCCCAAAACTACAAGTCATGAGCTCCGAGATTAGATTCATAGGCTTTTGGGCCTTTTGCACCCTTGAATGGACTGCTTGGGTCACTCCACAACCATCCCTGATTCCAGCTGATACAAATCTCCATGGACTACCCGCTGTTCACATCAGCTATGAGATCCAGATTCAACAGCAAAAGTCTGTGTCGACTGCCAATCCAAAGCTCCAGCGACGACTGACACCATATAGTGAACATCTGTGATGGCTGACCTGCTCCTCTTGCCGATGACAGTCTCCTTGCATTGACTCCCAATGCGAAGCTCTGCTGCAGCCGCCTATGTCAACTTGAACTCAGAGAATGTAAACTCTTCAGCAGGATGATCCTGGTCACTATAGCAGAGCCGCACTCCATCGGGATTGGCCTAAACTTGTGACTTTTCTCTGGTCCAGAGGAATCAGAAAAACACTATTGGAGTTGTGTGCTTCTTGACTTTTTTCACCTAAATATTTCAAAATTGATAATTCTGGTTATACTGATTAGATTCTTCTTGTTGGGGTGTTATTTTACATATTGCTCTATTTTTCAAAATTGGTTTGGGATTTTTACATTTTATCGCTGCATACAAATTGTACCCATTGGCTTTATGTTAAGCCTGACTACTTTAGTGGCAAACAACTAGAGCCTTAATCAAAGGTTTATTTGGTGATTTTTTTGGTTCACCCTGACAAAGATTGTATTTATTACTTGAGTGGGGCTCTGACCCACTCAACTAATAACCTCATTTTGTACAATTACTGTTGGAACTGTCATCCTTGGTGTGCTCTCCCCCAAACATTTTGCCTTCACTCCTCCTGTTTTCTGAATTTTGTTTTTGTTGACATTAAGACTGTGTGTTTCACCACTGCAAACGAGTGCTAAAGTGCTTGTGCTCTCTCCTTAAAATATAGCACAATTGTCTTACATCTTATTGGCATATATAATGTTAATATAAGTCTTTAGTTATAGTACTACTTGTACCCAAGGACTGTAAATTATATGCTTCTAGTGAGCCTGCAGCACTCATTGTCCACCCATTTAAGTAGCAAAATATCTCAAGCCTGCTACTGCAGCCTGAAGTGAACTGTTGAAGCTGCCAAAACTACCTGGAAAAAGAAAACTTTTGCTAGCCCTAAACCGTCCTTTTTAAAACATATAAGCCACCCATAAGGTATAACAGCTCATACAGGTGCATTGGGGCAGATTTAAGAAAAGTATCACTGCACTCAGTGCAGTGGCACTTTTCTTGTGCCCCTTAGCACCCCCCTATCACCACCATGTGTGTGGTGCATTTAAAATACGGTGCACCATGGCGCAGGGTAGAGGGCAATAGGGTAAGAATTTTTGATGCTATTGATGTATTGTTTAGGCCGCTAACACTGAACAACACATAGGGGACCATTGTAACCAATGGTGTGCCCCCTTTGAACACCTGCTTAGAGCAGTTAAGTAGCTGTAAAAAAATTATGCAGTGGAATTCCACTGTGCCATTTTTGCAGTCCCCCTGTGTGGGGAATGCCCCCTTTGCAAACATTATGCATGGCACATGCGTAATGTGGTGCAAAGAGTTACAAAGTGGCGCAATGGATTCATTGTGCCACTTTGTGCATTTTTAAAGCCTAACTCCACATTAGCATTAAAAAACTGACGCTAATGTGGCACTAGTGCTTCTTAAATCTGGGTCATTGTATTTTAAAAGTAAGATGTGTTTTTTATGTTTTACATGTCCTGGTAGTAAAAAAAATCCTAAACTTGTATTTCACTACTGTAAGGCCTATTTCTCCTATTGGATAATATTGAGTTAAATTATTACTTTTGTAAGTGCTAACTTTTTATTATGAACAGATGGAGATGTCAACTTTGGGCTCACATGAATTGTAATTCAAAACTCTCACAATTCTGAAAATGGCACTTTTACAAAGTTGGCATTTTACTGTCCCAAACTTTTGGTGCCCACTGAATCACATGCAAAATGCTCTATGAATCACATGATAATACAGGTAAACCCGAATTCAGAGGTGTAGAGATAAACACTGCTCCTAAACTCATAATCATATTCACCTATTAGAAATGCATACATTTCCTTTATACCCATTTTCATTAATTATATTTTACCCTATGAATTGCCATGTGGTTGGTACACAATCAAAAATCATCATAAGTTGTAACTCAGTTATTGGGTCTGGGTCTTAATATTGTTGGAGAACATATAAACCCTTCATATCCATTAAAACATTAAGGCCTATTGTACATAAAAGTATATTGCTTAAATTAGTCATTCTGACAAAATCTCACAGATGAAAAATTTGTAATCAATGGCTATTTTTTCCTAGCCATTTTTTTTTCTTCCAATAACTAGTTTATTTAGGAAAGCCTTGGGGGATCTGCACAACTGACACCTTGCTAAATTTAGAATTGTGTCTATATTTATTTTTAGAAATGTATAGCTTTCTTGAATCACTCATGGGTTTAACACCTATTTCCATCACAAACTAGAAGCAGGGTGAAACCACACAAGTAGGAAAATGCAAAAAAAGTAAAAATCGGTTTTGTCACAACTTTGCTTATTCCTGCATGCTCCAAAGATGGTGCACAGCAAACCTTTAGTTTATGCCTTGTTAAGAAAAAAACCTGTGCTTTCTTGTACAGCAAGTTGCTCCTGTTTTCCCTAAAAACCAAAAATGTAACTATATTTTGGCTATTTTCTTGGTGCCCATTAATGGGAATCATCATACAACAGGAATGTTTAAAATCCCCAGGTGTTGGAAAAACCATAATATTTCGTGTGAATACCTTTTATGGAAAAAAATATGATGGTGCAGGTTGAAGTACCCCCAAACATCAAATAAGCATTTGAAAAGCCAATATGTCCAGTCAATGCGAGATCTATTGGATTTGTCAATTTTTTAGCCATGTTGCACAGCAGACTAGCTGCTGTGTAACATATTTGAAAGTATTTTAAAAAGCACCAGGATGCAGGAGCACTACTCATGAGAGTGCTTTTTTTTAAAGCTTTACTTAGCTGCTGTCCAACATGGCTGCCAGAAAAAAAATATTGTGATGTGATGCACTGCTGCATCATAGCGCTTTTTTAATTACATTCAGACACACTGAACAGCAGCTATGATGCTGCTCAGAATGGCTAAAAACAAATTGACAAAGCCTTTAACTCTTATAGGCATGACCTATTGGCTTTACCAAAGCTTGTCATTTGTGTGATGCTTGGATATTTCACACTCCCTATGACTTCTGTGATGTAAAAATAATTGCAGTATACTCACTCTGAAATTATTCCAGTATCACTTTTCTAGGGCTGCCTATGGGAACGTAAGGTAGCGTCAGCATATTGGCTTACAAACTAGGGACTAATAATTTGGCGCCATTACCTCACTACTTTCACCATGGCAGTAACACACCTTCACCCCTCCTCCAACCTCTTTCAGGCACTTTTAAAACTCCCCATGAGATAGAAGCCCCCTAGGCTCTGCTCCAGCCGTTTAGGTGGGTTCAGAGAACCCAGACAAGTATGCTTGCTTCTGCCTGTGTAAAACAAATAAAACATCAGGACAAACTGTTTGAGGCAGGTAATAATCTAATGAATGCAGAAGTGCTAGGGCCACACCATAACACATTTTTCGGGTAGAAGGGAGAGGGTGTGGTGGGTCGCCAAGAATGGGGGAAGAGGGTGAGGGTATGGACCAGCAAGGATGGAGGAGTGGGGGAAGGGGACAGCAACAGCAACACAGAGCAGTAATGAGTGGGATGGGAAGCAAAAAGGGGAATACGTTGCTGTCAATTGTGTGTTTTGTATAAATACAATGGGCAAGTATCTAGGACACAGGCACATAGCCAGTTCTGTGTAAGTGGGCACATGTAGCTTCTGAATGACAGTTGGGGGTCTATGTATCTGGGTCAAGTTGTCTGAAATGGCCAGGGTCAAGGAAATTGCTGTTGATTCCTGTGATATTTTAGCCATAGTAATACCGCCTAGGTCCGGTACCCCTGTGCTGTGTATTAATATCTATAACCGTCCAGGCTCTCTCAATCAACAGTCTGATACTATTCATTGCTTGCATAATGTTTTATCAGAATTCCATTCTAAATATCGAGTCATCATTGCTGGTGATCTTAATGCCCAAATTGAACTTGGCTCAGCCTTTTGCTGAGTCCACTCAGGATGAGGACGTAGTGTGGAACATTCCCCCACTTCAATTTCATCTTACGTCACGTATCCCTTCCCCTAGGGTGTCTCAGATAATAGACCTTGCACTTACATATGGCCTCCGTTTTGGAAATGGACGATTTCCAAATGATAACCCTGCGAGGCCCACTTTCTTTAGAGGTAATTATAGCAGTTGTTTAGATTATGTCATCCTGGATTTGCGAGTTTGGCATTCCATTACTAACGTAGAGGTGGGTCTTCCCCGCACTAGCGACCATGCCCTCCTGCAAATTGCATATAACATAGCCCTCTTTGATCTACCCACTGGTTTGGTTGGTCGAAGTGATCTGTTGGAACCTTCCACTAATAGGCATGCGGTAAAGTGGCCTTCGTTTTTGAAGTCTAACTCATTGAATCATAAGCTTGGCATTATGATGTCCTGCCACCAACTTTTTGAGGACTCCATCGTATTATCTCCCTCAGAAATTTTGTCCGCCCATGTGGGTTTCTTTGCGGAACTTAAGGAGCTTTTCACTAAACCTTCTAAATCCCAACCAAAATCTTCTGCTCCTAGGTGCAAATGGTTTGAAAAAGAGTGCCGGGTGGCCAAGCATCTTCTATCTGAAGCCTTAAAGTCAAAGAACCGGGATGACATTATATACGCGAGAAAGAACTATGTGTCTACTCGGATGCTGTCAAAACTCAAATATGAGGAGCATATATGGGAGTGTCTGGCGGAGGCTGCTAGTTCTCGCGACGCCAAGCTCTTTTGGACTTTGGTTGCGCGTAGCGACCCAGGCCTGTCATCCACTCCTGAATGTCATATCGACTCAGGAACCTGGTTCTCTTACTTTAGTGAATTGTATGGCTCTCGGTTGGATTCTTATGATATTTTTACAGATTTTGCACTGTGCCAGCCCGAAATGCCGCCCTTCACCCTGAAGGCAACAGAGATGGCAATTTGCGCTCAAAGATCTGGTAGGGCCCCTGGCCAAGATGGTATTCCCTCGGATCTGTATAAATCAGACCTATTTGTATGGACCCGATATATCAATAGGGTATCAAACACTGCCATGGCAACTGGATCCTATCCGGTCTCGTGGAAGATGGCGATTATTGTCCCCGTTCATAAAAAAGGAGACAAGAGCTCCCCTGGGAATTATAGACCTATTAGTCTATTAGACAACTTGCCGATTTTTTTTTCGTACCAGTTGCTAACTAGATTAAAACAATGGATAGTAAAAAATCAGGTCTTAAGCCATCTTCAGGCAGGATTTAGGGATAAGATCAGCACCATCGATCAGATCTTCCGATTTACCATCATTAAGTGGAAGACCGTAGACGCAGACAAAGGCCACTTATTTGTGGCCTTTGTTGATTTGAAATCTGCGTTTGACCTTGTCCCGCGTGCCAAGCTTTGGGAGGTCCTTAGTACCACCGGTGTTCCGGGTTCTATGATTAACATCATTAAGGATCTTTATTCTGATAACTGTGCTAAAGTCCATTGGGGTGCTATTGGCGATCTGACTCCTGCTTTTCCAACTGCACGGGGTGTGAGGCAAGGCTGCGTCTTGGCGCCCCCCTTATTTATCTTGTTTATCAATGCTTGTTTGCCATACCTCTTAGACTGTCAAAGTGATGCCCCTAGCTTGGGCGGGCAGAAGATCCCCTGTCTTCTGTTTGCAGACGATACCCTATTGTTATCATGTACTGCCATGGGCCTTTCTAGGCTGCTCTCCAGATTTCTGGAGTTTTGCACTGACCATGGGCCATCAATTAATTCAGCAAAAACAAAATACATGGTTTTTGGAGATATTAGGCAAAGAATGAAGAGGCCTGTATATTTATATGGTGTCCCCTTAGAAAGGGTGGGTACCTTTGATTACTTAGGCATTAAAGTGGAAGATTCACATCTTTGGCATGCCCAACGCCAAAAATCTTTATTATGCCTTAAGCAGAGGGCGGGTGGAATTGCCAGATTTGCCTCTAGTTCTCCAAAATTTGCAATATCCCCTGCACTGGAAATATACAAAGCTCAAGCTAGGGGGGCCGCCTTATATGGAGCTGAACTTTGGGGTCATTGTAATTTGGTGAATCTGGCTAGGGCGGAAAATCAGTTTCTAAAAATGATGCTAAAGGTTCCATCGAGTACCCCATCCTTGCCCATTCGCCTGGACCTAAATCTTTTTTCAATTTCTCAGATTGCTGCCCTAAGGCCCCTGCTGTTTTGGATTCGGTTGTGGACAACAGATGCCCTAACCCCTTTTCGGTGTGGCCTTCTCAATGTGGTGGGCCGCGATTCTAGTATTAAAACTAAATGGTGTGTCTTTGTTGAACAATCTTTCTCTCGGCTTGGCTTAAGGTCCTATTGGCATGATCCTATTTCTATTCCTAAAAATGCTGCACAGCTGTTAAAGGACGCTTTTTGGCATAATGTTCAGGTTGGACAATTTGTTAGTTCTATTCCATTGTTTATGTCCGACAATTTTTTACTTGTTAAATCGCATTATGAATTTGAGCCCTTCTTGGACGCAAAGTTATCTCCATTTGCTCGTGCCCTTTTTATTAGGTTTAGGATCGGGTCTCTTCCTCTGTGCTGTTTTACGTACAAATGGTCCAGTTCAACTAATAGATCTAAACATTGCCCGATGGGTTGTAAAAGTGAAGAAACTGTTTCACATGTTTTCTTCCACTGTCAAGCGTATCATAAACAAAGAGCACTTTGGCTCATCCCACTTTGCAAACAATTAGGGGTTAGATCCTGTTTCCACGCTGAGAGAATTTTAAAATGCGACCCGTCCGTCCAGATAGCTCTACCAATGGCAAGATTTCTTGAGCCAATCTGGCGGTTGAGATTAGCAATTTTAAGGAACAAAATTGTGTAGTTAATGGTTAGTTTTACCTATGTATATTTATCTAACTTGGATGTATGATTGTAGTCTTTGTTGTATAGGATATAGACTTTGGTTCGGTTTATTATGGATTATTTATAGATCTATGGAACTGATCCCTCATTTTATGTCGTGAGAATTTAAAAAAGAGATTCATCCGCCCAGACAGTTTTATTAATGGTAAAACTCTTTTTGTATTATTCTGACATCTGAGATTAGCAATTTTAAGGAGTAAGATTGGGGAACTAATTTTTAGACTTATTTATGTATATTTATCAAGTTGGATGCGCGATTGCTCCTCAGGATATAGATATTGGTGTATTAAATTTTTAACCAGTGCTGATTCATGAAACTAGTTTCCTTATTGAGTACAGCCTTTCATTATATTAAGAGTTGTTTATTTGGCTGTTTATTTTTTGTTTGTTTTTAAACTTGTTTTGTCCCCTTTAACTGTGTATTTATTTTACTTTTTTAGTACCCTCTTGATTTTAAGAAGTTCGCTTTCTTTTTGTCGTGTATTGTACTTTAATGGTTTGTTTTTTACTTACCGAAATAAAGTTAAATGATGATGAATGGCAGTTATATCAGAACTGTCAATTTTCTAAGGTCCACATGCCAGTCACCTATACCATGTTTAGGCCCTATTTTGGGTACAATCAAGAGAAGTGAGTCAGAAGGAACAGAGATTAAGTAACACACTATAGCAAACTATTTGAGAAGGGGGAGGAAGGAGCAAAAAAAGGATTTGTTTTTCTAACCCTTTCAGCATCAAAATCAGAAGTCTATGATCTGCAGGGGCAGAGAACAAAAAAATAAACAAGAATACTGAAAGAAATGAACTGCAGTTGCATTTGTAGGTGGCACATGGATAACAAATTTACTAACAAATTAAAAGAAATAGAGAGAATATAAATGTTGGGAAGAAATAGTATCTCAATCACGTCGGAAGCAGTGGAGGGCTCTGATTACGTTGAATCAATCTGTGCTGTGTCCTTATTCCACTCAAAGGATCAGAAGCAACATTTTGCCACTGGCCAGTTGAGGAAGTTGCAAAGAAGAGGGACACTGCAGGCATCAAATGGAAAGGTACAGGAGTGCCCCAGCCATTTTTGTAAACAAGAGTGTCCAAGCAAGCGAAATGCATGCACTAGTCCATACTCTTGCAAACCCGACCCTAAAAAGGACAGCAATGGGGATCGAAAGTCCTCAGCAGCTAAGGGGTTAATTACTACATCCTCTTGTACCAAACTGCTGGGCTAAATATTACTCTAAAGAAGGATCATCATTCATTCCAGTATATTTTTTCCTAGCCAGGCATTTTGAGGGTGTTCAGGTCTATACCATACTCCCTCGTCCATCAATACTATGATTTATTACACATGTTTTAATGATTCCTGTAGTGACTCTTGGAGCAGAGTGCTGTATCTTGTTTATTGCAGTATCTGTATGATATTTCTTCTTGTACCTTTCCTCACCATCATACAATATTTGTAAAATAACTGTCCAAGGTACTGCAACTAATGGAATTTGATAGTCTAGCAAATCATCTTCCGTTAGTAATCAAAAGGGAATGTTATTTTAACACAGGCATAACAATTTCATGATCTACCGTGTATTCGGACAGCAACTTTATATCATGTATCCCACATGCCCTGGAGATTTGGTGACAAGCATTTCTTGGGATATTCAAACACCACTGGGTTAGCCACAAAATTTGAGGCAATTGACACCTGTTTGGTTCTCATGTTTAAATCTGTGCCTGCTGGACTTTCATCATGTTTTGGAACACTTACTTCCAATTTCTTTACATTTCTGGTACTTGTGCTCACAGCAGGAGTGAGACTGAGCACACATTTGCTCTCCAGTTTCAACACTTTTGCTTCCCACTCCTGACCACATTTAGCAAGGAGATAGCTTCATATTATCTGGTAAAATCTAGCTTTCGTACATTTGTTTTTTCATCATAGCTCTGAGAGCACACAGGAACATGATTTTATACTCTTATCCAATGGACTTTTTTGCATTGGTCAAGATACACAAGAGATTCACAATAATCAACAATTTAATTTTCTCTGAAGCCCATTTGGCCCAACAATACGAATCAAGAATCAATAATTCAAGTTAAGTCGGTTTACTCCCAATCAATTTTCAATTGAATATAAAAGCATGTCATAAAAATATTTTAAAAGATATTGGATTACAGTAAGGAAGCAGAAAAATAGCAATTAGGATACAGAGCAATTACCATCACAGCAATAGAGAAACTGAGAATGAGAAATAAGTGTTCCAGAAAGAAACTCCAGTTCTTTTTCTTGAACATGAAATAATTCTAAAGACATCTAGTCAGAGTGCTAAGTAAGGATGAGAATAGTTCAGAAATAAATCTTTAGGATGGTTGCAATAAAAAATCAAAGATGAGTGGAGAGTTGCTTAAGGCAATTTGAGTATGTGAGAAGGTGTCAGTATAGTGAAGACTTCAGTAGAAATCTTCCAAATAGGAATAAGTGTTTAGCAGTAAAGATTCACACTTGCAAATATAAAGGGAGCTAAGAAGTCTGTGTCCCTCAAAGGCTAAGGGAATCTGCCTTAACTTCTAATAGCATAAGTACTAATGAAAAAAAAAAGAACCTTCAAGATCAGTGGAATATTCCTCTCCCTTCCAGGGACCAATGCGATTTTCACGTGTCTCGTAAATTGTTCAATAATCCAGGTTTCTCATCCTACGGAACTCATACAGTCCCTGCTACATTGAACGCCCCAGGTTCCTGGTACACTATGAAAAGGAGACTTCAACTGCTCTTTAAATCGTCATGTCCTGTTCCAAGATTTTCTCTTCCCAGGCCTTTCTATCAGTGAAACTAATACACAAGTTATAATCCTTTACCTTAACTACAGAAACCTTGAAATGCACCAAGAACAGTCTAACCAATCAAAATGCATTCCAGAATTAAGGTCTTTAGCCATGCTAATTTTAACTAAACATTTTGGCCCATGTTTATACTTTTTTAGCACCGCATTTGAGCCGCTTTTTGATGCATAAATGGCGCAAACTTACAAAATGCAGTTGTATTTTGCAAGTTTGCGCTGCTTTTGTGTCAAAAAATGGCGCAAATGCAGCGCTGAAAAAGTATAAATATGGGCCTTAATGTGCATTTCGAATATGTGGTTATACATATATGCTTTTAACTTTTCTCAATAAATGCAAAGATGAATAAGTAAATAGATTTAGCTTCAACTAATAAACTTAAAGTGTAAATGTAAAACATAAATAATTAATACAGGCATTTTAAATTAACATTTATATGCACATTATAAAGCTTCAGTATTTCAGTGGTAGCATTTCATTTATGCGTCAGGGTATGCACACATGTTAATAATATTTAAACACACATTAAATATAATGTCAAATATAAATGTATAATTGTCCAATGATTGGTGTGTAAAGGATTGAGTATAAAATTGAGTTACTCCAATCACCCACATTAACAAACATGAGTCCATATCAGGTGGGATCAAGTCAATTCCTTGAGGTTTTCAACAACTTTGGTCTAGTAATTTTTAGGTCTTTCATGTTACCATAGTATGTACCCTGACTCTACTCCATTTCCATATCGCTTCTAGTTCCTTTCAATCCATTCTATTGTTGCCTTTTCATTCTTGCCTTTACATATTTATAACCCTTGAAAATAATGAAGAGGCAAATCACACACATGGAAATAGCAATAAGAGGTCTCAATATAGAACCCATTGTTCCACTTTCCAGGTTGCTAAACCCTGTGCCAGCCCTGGGAAAAACATCCCCAATTGCTTTGCACACACCTGTAGCTTCTAACTCCTTCAAATCTTCCTTCAAACCAGTAATGCTCTTGATGTATGCCTTCAAGACTGTTCTTGTCAGGGATGTTGGTACAGCATTGCTAGTCTTTAAACATCCTGCAGACTCCAACCTCTTTGGTGAGGAGACAATTCAATACAAGTCTACTTTGCAAAACCATAGATCTCATAGCTACCATTTCAGTATCTACAACCAATTAAACGCCTGCCATACAGTGGACAGTATATCCACTATGGCAGAAAACCTTCAATCTTTTTGTCATTTAAAATCACTCTTACAGATGAATCATTGAACCAAAGATGTCTTTCACTACTTCTCCAACTCTAGCACATAATTTAGGGCTGGAATCTGCTTCCCACCCAGGATCATTCAATTTGCTCCATGATATATTTTGAAGAAGACTCACCCAAATAACATATGCCATATCATCCCTTGGGCAACTTGAAATATGCATGTTCTCCACAAATATATTGAGCTCCAGGAATAACAGGATCTTAATCTACCATAAATATTTCCTAATTTCCTCTTACCTCAAATGTGTGGTCACATTCACTCTTTCCCATGAATACAGTATCAACTGAAGATTTATCTGTATGTATGCACAATTCCCTTTATGTTTCCAATCTAAATTGAATGCTGCTTGATTCCCTGACACTCTAGATTCACTTTCTTCTCCATTCCACATATGCTGATTATTAAGGCCCTTCTCCTTGTCTGAATTTGAATTAGATTTCATATCCCTCTTCCTGTCTTCAACTAAATTAAGACATTTCTCCTCAGCATCCGTCAAAATGCAAGTCAAATTGTTTCAGTGAGCCTATGTAGTGTCTAATTTCACTGTGGGTTTAAAGAACCTCACATTTATCCCTCTCTCTTTCATACTGGGGGTGTGTTTACAATTCTAAATTATGGGAACTTCGTAAAAAATTAAATCATAATTCTAAAAATAATACTGGAAATGACCCTATTCATAGAAAATACTCATTAAAAGACTACAAGTAACACCATAAGCCAGATGAATATGGTGGTATGTGATGCTCTCTGTAACTGATGCAGGCAATTGCGTACATACTTAGCAACCCCTTGCATCCATATTGTCAATGTACTCATAAAACAATTTAAAATAAACAATTGAAGACAAATCTCCTCTAGATGTGTCTACATGGAAAACCTCATAAACTTGTGTGTGGAAATTATTGTCTCTTGGACTCTGGGTCAATGGGGTAACACTAGGCCTAAGCTCAGCTACTGCAGGCAATACAGATGAGGATAGTTCTATCAAAAGAATGATGAATACTACAATACTGATAAGCAACACGCGTACTAATATATATCTATATTTATGTGTGTTATTTGTATCCATAACTTCTCTACACTCAGAGCGTTGATTAAAAATTAGTAGCAGAGTCTTCTCTGTATGTTTCTACTTGTGCAAACGGAAAAACAACATCCAATTGTTGTGCAATGAAATTATGTACAGAATCTTTCTGAGATGTCCTTAGTCCTACGCTGTCTTCTTGTAAATCACACCATTATGCTACTTCCGCTGCCTCGGGCCTGGGAACCCTTTTAAATTCTTTTTAAATAATGTATTTTTATTAATTACAAATCAAAGTTCAGTTCAAATGATCATGTAAAATTTGTATGAGTTCATTCAATGAGAGTACAAGTTCAATTTAGTTCAGCTTGCAACTCAAATTTGTGAAGGTTCAACTAGGATCTCACTCTTTGTCTTTCAACTCACAAGTTTCCTCCTTGCAATCATTATCAGCAAAGTATGTCCATTTGAGAGATGCATATCTCTAACATGGCACGCTTGCTCTTTTTGATCTCCTCAGTAGACGTTGCTCACTTAGCTTCTCGGGTCAGAATCCTCAGTATCCTACAGGACAGTACTTGGGTCATCATTCTTTTGGCAATATTAATCTCTCTCTTTCTTGCTTCTCGACCAACTGTCCTCAGTTTCTTCTTGGTGTGACACACCACTAGGCACTTCGTCATGGTATGAGTCTGGCTCAGGTAGCAGTTCAGGCCAAAACTCCTCAATTGTCAGTTCATCAAGACCCCCTTAAGCTGAGGATGTTCTGTCACCGGCTCTTGCCGAGTCTCTGTACCTTGTCCACCAACTTCTTGCAGTCTTTGAGTTGTGGGTAACACTTCAGGAAGAGGTGCTGCCACTCCTTCAAGAGGATACTCCAGTCTATGAGTGTGGGCCTCATGAATCCAGTTAGGAAGACCCCAACACTTGATGGCAGTATCCGTCACTAGGATAACCTGGTTCACCCACGTAGGCTTCAGACACGTCTCCTAAACATGCTTCTTCACCAAGAACCAGTCTCTAGGCCTGAGGTCATGGCACTTCTCCTGATGTGGAATGGCCACAATATCTTCAACTGGTGGGACAAAGAATGGAACACATCAGTTAGTCCCTTGCAATAGTCGAGAACCATGTCATCTGTAACGTTCACAAGTGCATTTGTTGGTCCTGAAAGCAATCTCATGGCTCTCCCTTTGACTAACTCATGAAGGGACAATCCTGTTTTTCTGTCAGGAAAACTGTGAAGACTCATTAGCACAAGTGGCAAAACTCTGGCTATGTCAGAGATGTTGATGTGCAGACTTTAGCTGATCTGACTTTCAATGTACCATTCACTAGCTCCATGATGGCAGAAGCCTCTGGCCGATAACTGCAATGCAGTCCCATTTCCACTTGAAATGCTTCACACAAAATTCTCAGGATCTCATTATTGAAATGAGCTCGATCTGACTCGAGCGAAGTTGGAAAACTGAGCCTAGGTATCAACTAACTCAACAACAACTGGACTATTGTGATAGTCATTTTTCCTGGTCAGTGAGGCCTTCACCAAATGCAAGAAGATGCATACAATCACCAGCACATATCTCAGCCTGTTGCACCCAGGCATTTCAATGAAGTCCAGCTGCATTCAATTGAATGGCCTTTATGATCTTCCTCTGTGGCTCAATGTCACTGGAGGTTTGTTCTACAATATTCATCTGTTGATATACAACACATCTGTGACACAACTCTCCAGTCACCAACCTGAATCATGCATTAAACCAGTGCTGTCTAAACAACTTCACTATAATGCCCCTCCCAATATGAGCTGGTCCTTGGACATGCCTTGCCATTGGGGATAGCATGCTGTCGGGCAACACTGGTCTGCCATCTACAGAAACCCATACATCATCACATTTCTTCACACATCCAGCTCTAACCCAAACTTGTTGTTCTGCTTCTGTTACTTCTTCCTGCAACCTCTTTACTTCCTCACAGGTATCAGCTATTGACAACAAAGGGCTATAGTTTGTCTCACCTTCAGACTCATCTACGTTCTCACCACTGAATGTTTGTGATCCATATGTACAATATTGGGTGACCTCACCAGCATAACGGTTGCCCACTGTTACATAATCATCACCACTGATGCGATGCACTTTACAATCGCAATTTTTACAGGCAGTTTCAATTCCTCACGTAGCTTCATGACGTACTCTCCATTGTAAGTTGAGAAACCCAATGAGGTCATAAATCCCTGTTGTGACTATAACTGTCCTAAGTCATGAAGAACACCAAAGCCGTACTGACTATATGTAAACATAGTCACTCTCAGCTGGTCAAAGACACAACAAGTACTAGCAAGAGCAATCAATTTAGTCACTTGTGCAGAGAACACTCCTCAAAGCCAAGAGGTTTTGACTACTCCTGAAATAGTACAGAATCCTTAGGCAGCTCTCAAGTTTCCCTCAATGTCTCTCAAACAAGACTCATCCACAAACAGTATGTAATCAGACTCTACCAGTGACTCATCCAGTATATCTGGTCTCTGCTTGGTGCATAGTTCAGTGACCTTGAGACAAACATGCTCAACTGCCTCATTATTATTTTCAATCCCTGGAAGAGGCATAAGTGTGGCATTTGGTAAGGTACTGTGTACGAGTACGTGTCAACAATATATCAACTGAATGTGGGACAAGAACAGTTAAAAGATGTCCCTTCACAATGCTTTTGCAATGTTCAACACTAACACCAATAGCCACAGCTTTAAGATATGCAGGCAGTCCTACGACCATAGGCTCAAGAATAGCAGAGAAGTAGGCCAAGAGGTGTTTCATATTCCCATGCATTTGTGTAAGCACTGAGAGAGCCCATCCCTCCCTCTCACTGCAGAAAAGAGTAAAAGATTTAGGGGCATATTTAAGAGCCCCTAGAGCTACCGGAGCATCACTTTTAGTGACTCTCCAGTGGCACTATGCCCTGTGACGTATTTAGAAGGTGGCATTAAGCCACTTTTTGTGGCTTAACGGATCCTTGTAAGTAGGGCCCCTTCACATGCAGCCCTTTGTGTGGAAGGACCATGCAATGGGATGTCTGCGTTGAGGGGTGTGATTATTTATGTGTGGGAAGGTGTCCCTTCCTGCACCTGAACAATCATTTCAAAATGGCGCTTTGGCACTTCTGTGTGTGCTGCATTCTGCACACACACAGAAGTGACAAATCGCCCTTAGTGATTCTTTATGTGCAGGAAGGGACACCTTCCCACACATAAATAATCACACCCCTCAACGCAGACATCCTTGCACGATGGTGCAAGGATACCTGCGGTGGCAGATAAATTTAGCACCAGCGCAAGGGGCAAAACAGGGGTGCACCGTATTCAATTAAATGTGTCACAACCCTGTGTTGTGAAAATGATAGAGAGCAGCGCCGCCAATTTTGGCGCAGCGTCGTGCTCCATCGTTTTCCTATAAATATGGGCCTTAATGTAATCAGGCATTCCCAGTGCAAGGGCACAACAGAGACTTTCTCTCAACTAGAGAAAGCAACCAGGCAGTCGTTATCCCATGGTATCAGATGAGGCACATCGTTGAGTGTTAGCCTCTGTAAAGACTTGTCCAATTGGGAAAGAGAGCATCCGTTGACAACAGTAGTGTACCATTCCCAAAACCATACTGACTTCTCTATGGAGGTTGGCAAATTCATTTTAGGAATCGCTGAGATTTTCCCTTGTGACTTCTTCCACTCACCTTTCTTAATGTGATGAGTGAGTAACAGAACTTCTTTTTGACAGTACTGCAAATTACTCTGGGACACTTTATATCCATTCTCAGCCAAGTGGTTCACCAAGGCTACGGTACCTCTTTTGCAAGCTTCTTGAGTGTCAGACGTCACCAAAGGTCATCTATATATTGCATTAGGACAGTGTTACAGGATATGATCAGAGACTCAAGTTTCTTTTTGAGAATTTGATTAAAATTTGAGGGACTCTTTGTATACCCTTGTGGGATTCGGCAACATGCCAAAATATGGTTTTGGAACCGAAAAGCAAAAAGATATTATCTATCCTCTGTACCAAGTCTATTTGGTACCAAAGAACAACAGGGAACAATAGCATAGATCCTTCTCAGGTCCTGCACTATGCAGCGCTTACCCTTAGGCTTCTGCAAGCCATAATGGGTGAATTTAATGGACTCCCTATTATTTCCTTTAAAACGTCTTGTTGTGGGGGAGCTAGAGAGCCGGCGAGCAAGAAGTCCGCACCCTCATGAGGCTCTCGCAGCCCAGACACATAATCCATTACAATCCTGCCCAAAGAAAACATGAGGTCATCCAAATTAATCTCCAGAATTGATTACTAGCTGCAAACAATATGATCGACCCAAAAATTGCCGTGTATTCCGGCCCACTCTACTGTGGGGGAGGCGCAGATCTTGCTCGGCCGGCGGAGGGGGGGCGGTACTTGGCCAGTTGCCTTGGGGCTGTGCAACAGCTGGGGTGCTAAGAGATTGAGCCTGGAGCGACCTCCGACAGGGCCGCTGGGACCGGACTTGACCGAGGTGCGGGCCTGTGAAGCCGGTACAGTGCTGACTGTGGAGCGGCTAGGCCTCGAGCATACCTGTGGGGCCGCTGCCAAAGAGGAGGGAGGAGACTCTGGGGTAAAGGGGTGGCAGGAAGAAGCCCCCTCACCGAGGGCGGATTTCAGGGCCCTGTGGCTGGGATGGGCCAGCTTGTGCCACTCAGCCAGCGGAATGTGATGCGGCCCATATTGAGGACGAGAGGCCGCTGCTGGCCACCTGCAGGCAGAGCAATGCATGGAGCAGGGCATCGCTGACAGGTGGGAGGTGAGGAAGCAGCACCCCTGGCCCTTATCAGCGGCTGGAGGGTGTGGGAGAGGAGACTCCGGAGCAGGGGCAGCAGGGAGAAGCCCCTGGCCGGGAGCGGATCTCTGGGCCCTGCAGCTGTGACGGGGTGGCTGGTGCTGTTCAGCCAGCAAAGTGCGACACGGCCCGCATTGAGGATGAGAGGCCACTGCTGGCCGCCTGCAGGCAGAGCGACGCATATAGCAGGGCCCGGCTGATGGCCGCGAGGTGAGAAAGCAGCACGCCGGGTCCTGATCAGCAGCTGGAGGATGTGGGAGAGGCTTGCCGAGATTATGGCCGAGTGGAAGGGACGAGGCGGTGGCTGAGGAAGGAATCACTTTGAACGGCTGCCACCCTCGTTGCTGCACGAGATCTGGATTAATGGGCTGTGGCCCTAGGGAGACAAGAAAGCACAGTGGTGAGGGGCGCATACTCGACCTCAGCCATTCCCTCCTCCCCTCCAGAGCCGCAGATACGCAGACACAGGCCCCTGGCTTTAAGAACAGCAAGAATGGGTAAAACAGACGCTAAGCAAGCAAAAATCTAATTTGGGGCCAAAAATGCAACCAAGTTGCAGCTAGTTACCATGGACACCAACACGCATAATCAGCCAGCACCAGGGGAGGCCTCAGAAATGGGAGAAATGAAAGCTCTTCTGCTCACAATGCAATCTAGCCTCTTTTCCATAGACACTAAGATGCATAATATGAGTGCCTGGCTGGACCTGTCACTCATAATCTGATGAGTCATGCAGGACACATATCGGAGGCTGAATAGCGTATCTTAAATGTTGAAGATGCAGTGCAAGCAAAAAGTGAACAACTACTGCAAATGGACAACATTCTAAAAATCATCATGCTCAAAAATGAGGACCTAGAAGCAAGGCCCAGAAGGAACAACTTGCGCATAGTGGGTATACCTGAATCTACTGATACTGGACGAATGGAAAAATACCTGGAACGCTTTCTAACCACTCTGTTTGGGCCCGAGGCATTTTACAAGATTCTGGTGGTGGAGACAGCATACAGAGGCCTGATAAAGAGATAATCGCACACCTGCTAAACTATAGGGACAGGGAAACCACTCAAAGACTAGGTTGTGAAAAGGTACCCTCTCAAATTCAAAAGTATTGAGATATCGATCTATCCAAACTTCACGATTGCAGTGCAGGAGGCTCGAAAGAAGTACACCGCCATTAAGCAGAAACTGAGACAAGCGAATATCCCTTATGCAATACTGTATCCAGCCCGCCTAAAGGTCATGCATAAGGGAGAAAACATAATTTTGCCACACCACAAGTTAGTGAATACCTGAATCAAACCCCGGAGGAGGAATCGGCGCAGCGCCCTCTCTGAGTCGGGAACTGTGATGCTATTAATTGTGTTTGACCAATGACTTTGTGTTTCACCACTGCGCATATTAGTTGCTCCATGTTCACCAGTAGCACATTGTACGTTTTGTTCAGTTTAGTCACCTATTGGCTTTGACATTGCATTAGCCATTACATTCTGTATTCTGCCTATTGGGTTTGACATGGCATTAGCCATTACTTTCTGTATTCAGTTTAGCCGCCTATTGGCTTTGACATGATATTAGACTTTACATTTTGTATTCAGCTCAGCTGCCTATTGGCTTTGACATGATATTAGACATTACATTTGATATTTAGGCTAGCTGCCTATTGGCTTTGACATGACATTAGACATTACATTTGATATTTAGGTTAGCTGCCTATTGCCTTTAACGTGGAATTAGACATTGCAGTTGAGAATCCAAGCTGTATTTTTCCAAGCTGTGTTTTTCCACAAGATGAACCAAGCTGTTTTCTTCACACCAGACTAGACCTGATAAGAGAGAGTACATTTGGTGTTTTCCTTTCTGCTCAGGCTTGGGAAGAGGAGAAGTCTAGGAGATCTGGCCAGTCTCCAAAGGCTTGTGTAGTTTTCCCGAGTCTGAGAGGAGGGGGCACGCTTTTGTAAGGATGACTCGGGGCTACAGTGAGTTAGATTCAAATCTGCTTGACTTCAGGCTGGAACTAGGCGCCAGTTGCCAGTCTCCCGTGTGGGTAGATAATCTCTTTCTCGCAGTTGACCGGAGTCATCAACTTGCAGACCCCAGAAAGATGAAGCTGAAGATAGGTCCTACTTGCTCATACGGTGATGAATTTTGATTTTTATGCTTTGCTAATATAATCTGCTGTGTACATTGCAACTGAGAAGTACTGTGATATATTTTGTTTTCTTGCTGCGACTACTTTGTGCTTGAAATCTATTAATTCGTCTCTCAAGAACTTGTGGGTGGGGAAGAATTAACAATAAGAAAGGTCTTCTTTGAACTCAGAAGTGCATTCCAGAGAGGTTCTGTAAGCTCCGATAGGAGATAAGTAGGAAGGTAGAACATTTTGGTACCAGAAGTGGGGCCGAATTATAGATTTCTACGTGCACAATTTAAAAGTGTAATTGTTTTTTGTTGTTTGGAGAATTTCAGAAGCACGGCAGACCATGTTTGAAAATGCATGTGTAGTTAAACTGCCTGATGGTGCTGTGAGAAACATGTTTTCTTGCTGTGATAAAGCATATTTAGAAAATGTGCCTTTTGGAAGCAATGATGATCTTTTTGTTTTTGACAGAAGGGTTTGGATACTTTTATCTGCTTACAGAAAAATGCAGGAGAGATGTAGGCAGTTAGAACATGAAAATAAGAATTTACGTGAGCAAATTAGCCAGAACACGTTAATGCAAGATAATGCTGAAAGTTATAAAACTGCTGTTTTAGAAGAATCTGTCTTTTCCCATTCCAGTAATGAGAGAGTTAAGACAGCTG
The DNA here is from genome assembly GCF_031143425.1 of Pleurodeles waltl. NCBI lineage: Eukaryota > Metazoa > Chordata > Amphibia > Caudata > Salamandridae > Pleurodeles > Pleurodeles waltl. Next base: position 916,843,943 of record NC_090444.1, on the reverse strand, counting down.
TGAGCCAGTCTGAGCCTCCGTGTGAGCCAGGTTTTTTGGCAGTCGAAGTGCATTCCTCAACTGATACCACGGAGAACAGAACTCAGAATGTGATTTACGAGGTACCATCGCAAAATGTAAAACGAAAGATTTTAGAGTTTCTTACTGTTTGCACTAAGCAAGAGACACCGAGTTTCATTAGCTTGTTTGATTTTTGGAAACTGAATGGCCCTCATCTGAGTGAAATCCTAACACTTTGGTATATGGTCACGAGAAAAAATTATATGCAGCTGCGCGCTTGTGATTTGGCAAATGAAATAATGCAGACTTTAGGTTTCTGCGCAGTGCAAGAGGGAAACACTGATTTACATGTGAATCAGGAACAGGGGAAGAAAAGAGTGCCCCTAGCTAGGATCATACACTGGATCTGGTACCTGCAAGACAGGGCTAGAGTACCGCAGGTAATAGAGTCACCAGTGAAATTGAGTGCACCATTTGAATTTGTGTCCACTGAGGATAAAAAGCATGTTTGTTTGACTAATGATTCATTGACTGAAATGTTGTTTTCTGGCACAGGAGAAGGAACAGCGTTGTACAATGTGTGTCAGACTTTAAAGCAAGAGCTGCGTGAGATGTGTCATTTTTACACTGATTCTTGGTTCATTGCCAATGGTTTAGCCGTTTGGTTTTCCATATGGCTTGTACATAACTGGTTCAATTCCCTCGCAGATGTTACAGAGAAAAATTTAGAGTGAGAAGTGTACACCCAGAATTCTGACTTAGTGGGGATGGCTAAGTGGGTGCACCAGAAATGTGAACAGCTGGGAGAAAAAGCCACTTACAGGTGGGCAGAGATGAGAGAGATGCACATTCCCCTAGATTTGATAAAAACTGTGCAGCACGCACTAGCGCAATCTGTCCCACAAGCAGTCACAGAGCAGTTGGGGAGAGAAAAGTTACCAGGACAGATATGGCAAATTGATCAGGTTTTAAGGGGAATGATTGCTGCAGATTACCTAGACGAAATCAAAATGATGCTGATAACTAGAAAATAATCTGATTCATTCATACAAATTGGAGACAGAATGGCCCAACTTGGCAAAAATGCAGTGAATGGAGGTTTGGTAAAGAATGAGTCTGCCCCAGCCCTTCTGACAGTGCAAGAAAAGGGAAGCTGTGGTGCAGCAGATAAAAACCTCAGTGCTGAGGTGTGGGTTGAAGCACCAGATGACCCTCCAGAACCTGCAGAAATTATAACAAAGGGCCCTAAAAACGTCCTGCTGATTATAAAACAGGGAAAAGAGGAAGACTACATTTCAAATGACAAATGTTATTTGCAAGAAAAGTCATACTTTTTTCTTTTGCAGATCCTACCACGTTTCGCCACTGTCCCTGAGTGTGCTGTGTGGTCTCCCTTCGGGTGTGTGCGTGTGGGGTCGGGGAAGGGACCGAACCCCCAACCTGAACCTGACTGAGTAAAGTACAAGCACCATGGATCCATTTTGCGCAAATGGCGCCTTCAGTTCAAGTTCAACTTGTTTGATTACATTCTTCTACTGGAACTAAGCAACCTTAACAGTTAACTGTCTGTGTTTTTTCGTATGGAACTCTGACTTTCGCTTACATTCCAGCAAACCTTTTAGGTGGACCGTGCACCTTTACATGAGTAGAACTCATGCTACATCAAATTGCTATTCTAGAAACACTGTTGAATTAGAGACACTATAATCTCATTCAGAGTATAAAGGTTTCAGTCTTTTCTGTGTAGATGTCTCTGATGTGAAAGGTTATGAGATCAATATGTTAATCCACTTCCATTGCTTTACAGTGATTGCTTTTATCATTCAAATCTGATTTGCTGATAATGTTTTTTTTTGTGCTGATTTTTTTTTGTTGTTGTTTAAAACAAGAGATATGTGAAAATTCATTGGTCATAGGGTGGAATGTGATGCTATTAATTGTGTTTGACCAATGACTTTGTGTTTCACCACTGCGCATATTAGTTGCTCCATGTTCACCGGTAGCACATTGTGGCCCTCATTCTGACCCTGGCGGTCTTTGACCGCCAGGGCGGAGGACCGCGGGAGCACCGCCGACAAGCCGGCGGTGCTTCAATGGGGATTCCGACCGCGGCGGTAAAGCCGCGGTCGGACCGGCACCACTGGCGGGGTCCCGCCAGTGTACCGCGGCCCCATTGAATCCTCCGCGGCGGCGCAGCTTGCTGCACCGCCGCGGGGATTCTGACCCCCCCTACCGCCATCCAGATCCCGGCGGTCGGACCGCCGAGATCCGGATGGCGGTAGGGGGGGTCGCGGGGCCCCTGGGGGCCCCTGCAGTGCCCATGCCACTGGCATGGGCATTGCAGGGGCCCCCGTAAGAGGGCCCCTAAATGTATTTCACTGTCTGCTGCGCAGACAGTGAAATACGCGACGGGTGCAACTGCACCCGTCGCACAGCTTCCACTCCGCCGGCTCGATTCCGAGCCGGCTTCATCGTGGAAGCCTCTTTCCCGCTGGGCTGGCTGGCGGTCTGAAGGAGACCGCCCGCCAGCCCAGCGGGAAAGTCAGAATTACCGCCGCGGTCTTTCGACCGCGGAACGGTAACCTGACGGCGGGACTTTGGCGGGCGGCCTCCGCCGCCCGCCAAGGTCAGAATGAGGGCCTGTATGTTTTGTTCAGTTTAGCTGCCTATTGGCTTTGACATTGCATTAGCCATTACATTCTGTATTCTGCCTATTGGCTTTGACATGGCATTAGCCATTACTTTCTGTATTCAGTTTAGCCGCCTATTGGCTTTGACATGATATTAGACTTTACATTTTGTATTCAGCTCAGCTGCCTATTGGCTTTGACATGATATTAGACATTACATTTGATATTTAGGCTAGCTGCCTATTGGCTTTGACATGACATTAGACATTACATTTAATATTTAGGCTAGCTGCCTATTGCCTTTAACGTGGAGTTAGACATTGCAGTTGAGAATCCAAGCTGTATTTTTCCAAGCTGTGTTTTTCCACAAGATGAACCAAGCTGTTTTCTTCACACCAGACTAGACCTGATAAGAGGGAGTACATTTGGTGTTTTCCTTTCTGCTCAGGCTTGGGAAGAGGAGAAGTCTAGGAGATCTGGTCAGTCTCCAAAGGCTTGCGTAGTTTTCCCGAGTCTGAGAGGAGGGGGCATGCTTTTGTAAGGATGACTCGGGGCTACAGTGAGTTAGATTCAAATCTGCTTGACTTCAGGCTGGAACTAGGCGCCAGTTGCCAGTCTCCCGTGTGGGTAGATAATCTCTTTCTCGCAGTTGACCGGAGTCATCAACTTGCAGACCCCAGAAAGATGAAGCTGAAGATAGGTCCTACTTGCTCATACGGTGATGAATTTTGATTTTTATGCTTTGCTAATATAATCTGCTGTGTACATTGCAACTGAGAAGTACTGTGATATATTTTGTTTTCTTGCTGCGACTACTTTGTGCTTGAAATCTATTAATTCGTCTCTCAAGAACTTGTGGGTGGGGAAGAATTAACAATAATAAAGGTCTTCTTTGAACTCAGAAGTGCATTCCAGAGAGGTTCTGTAAGCTCCGATAGGAGATAAGTAGGAAGGCAGAACAGGACCGCCGTCCACTCTGTCGGACCAAGACTGAGCTTGCTGAAACTATAAACATTGTGACAGAGAAGGACAGTTGGTGTTAGGAGGACAAAGAGCTGAGCCACGCTTACACCTCCAACACCCAATAACTGTTGTTTGAGAGGGAAACCTGACAAACCACAACATACTGGAGATCACAAGCAGCTAGCCAGTTGTGGTCATCACTAGGCTAACACACGATGCCCGGGCACCCTCTCTCGCTAGGGAGGAACCCGTGCGACTCTCTGGCAGACCTAATGGGAAATACGCCATCACCCTTAGGGATTCAATGGTTAAAGTTGGTAGTAATAGTTTGGGATTTAAAAGGGAGGGTTATACTTGACAGAATTGGGCCGTCACTGTGGGAAGGGGTAGGGACGTGTAGTCCAGTTGTTACACACTGCTACACAACTGCACACCCCAACTGCACACAACAGGTTTTACTGACAGGCTGTGCGCAGCGACCTTTCCAGACAAAGTCCAGTTTATATCAACACCACTGGATGACAGGAAGCAGAACCGACTCAACTGTCTAGCACTGGCTATATGCTAAATTGTCTTACATGGAATGTGTGGGGACTAGGAGACCCATGCAAGAAAAGACACATAATACCATACTTAGAGAGACACAATACGCACCTAGCACTGCTACAGAAGACTCACTTTGCACCTGGGGCACACGTCACATTCGCAACACGATGGGCTTTTTATGGACAATATGCAACCTACTCCTCCTATTCCTGTGGCACAGCAATCTTAATAAGCAAAGGCACCCCATATATACCACAAGGGGCTAGAAATGACCCACAGAGGAGATACACTATCCTCTGGGTCAGATTAGCACAACAATCCATTACAATAGTTAACTGCTACGCGCCAAACGTTGATATGACCCCTCCCCCCACTTTTTTGACACAATCTGGAACCATGTGGTGGATATAGGATCGAAGTATCTATTATGGAGAGGAGACTTTAACCTGGCCATAGACCCCCTCATAGATAGAGGGACAGGGACAGTAACATACCACAACAGAGAGGCAGAGCGCTTGCGCACTGACATAGCTGCACATGGGTGGTGGATAGCTGGCACTGGCTACATCCACATGATAGGGAGGGCACATTTTACTCTGTCGTACATTCCATCTGGTCCAGGTTGGACTATTGGTTAATATCCCAATCTATTGTACCCTGGCTAAGAGAAATCACACACCTGGCCCTCACATACTCTCCGGTCACTCTTAAGCTAACACTACCTGCTGTTGTTTCCCCACTCAGTAACTGGGGACTTTCCCCAAATATGCTACTGGATGACCATTTCATGAGGAACTCAAGAGGGAGCTAGTGGAATTCTTCAATAGGGACAAAGTCACAGTATCCAAAGTGGGCATAGTGTGGGAGGCTTTCAAGTTCACACTGAGAGGCAGCTGCCTAGCAAAGGACATTTGAGTCCTTCGTGATATCCGAGCCACCCTCGCCCGCATGGACGCAGAAATCAAAAGCGTAGAAAATGTTCTAGTTACAACGCATACTATAGACGCAGCTCAGTGCCTAAGGACAGAATTGACAGACTATCAGGAGATGGTGGAATGGTAGGTCATATTCAATGGCAAATACACACAGATGTGGACTTACAGAGAGGGAGAGAGACCAGGCAGGGCACTAGCCAATACCATTCACATGTCACATTCAGACAACACTATATTGGAGATACAAGACACATCAGACGGTATACTTAGGGACACCCCTGACATACTCAAGACATTTGTTGCATATCATGAGCAACTATACTCCTCAACTAGGACAACATCCCCGGACCCTGACAGCTATCTGGAGGATGTTGCATTGGCTTGGCTCAGCAACTCACAGAGGGAATTTCTTACGGGCAAAATAGAGGAAGATGAGATACGGGAAGCCATAATGCAGTTACAGTCAGGCAAAGCCCCAGGGCCTGATGGCATACCAGCCGATTTCTATAAAACCTTTGCGGTCATACTTGTCTCATGGCTGAAAGAGGTCTATACTGAGGCTAAACAGGAAAGAACACTTTCCCTCTCTATGAGAGAGGCCCTGATGATCACATTACTAAAATCAAATAAAACAGCCTCCATCTGTGAGTCTTACCACTCACTTTCACTCATCAATTGCGATACAAACGTTCTGGTGAAAGTACTAGCCAATTGGTTAAGTCTATTAAGGACATTCCTGACCAGGCCAGACCAATCGTGGTTTGTACCAGGCAGATCCACATTGCATATCCTGCGCACATTCTTTGCCCTACAGCAAAGCATAGACCCAGAAATCCCAGCAGCAGCAATATTCCTAGATGCCACTAAGGTCTTTAATTCTCTAGAGTGGGACTATTTAATGGTCATACTAAGACTCATGGGTTTCCCACCCGCATATAGGGACTGGATTGCAAAACTATATACCAAACCGTTAGCAACCTTGCAGGTTAACGGAGCCCACTCAACGCCCTCCCACATAGCAAGGGGAACCAGGCAGGGATGCCCGCTGTCACTGCTGCTCTTTGTGCTCACAATGGAGCCCCTGGCTGCCAAACTCTGTCAGCATCACAATCACTTAGCTATCCGTACACCTATCAGACTTACACTAATCTCATTATATGCGGACCATGTATCATTATACCTCAGGAACCCAGCAGAGAGCTTAAATCCCGTGCTCCAGGAATTTGTAAGATTTGGTCACATGTCCAGTATACAAATAAACTGGGGAAAATCGCACATTTACCCATTGACGTCAAACACACCCAGATTCAGGTCAGATTTTCCCCTCCAATGGACAGACATGAATCATTCATATCTGGGCATAGAACTCACCCGAGACAAGGAAGAACTAATGTGGTTAAACTATGGGAAGGAGTTGGACAGTATACAATCCAGTATCACATGCTGGATTACCCTACCCATTTCGATGGCAGGTTGCGTCTAGTAAATGAAGATGGTCATACTTCCCAAATTACTCTATTTATTTCTAAGTATACCATTCCCACCAACTAAACACTTCTTTAAACTGCTAAAAACACAAATGATCAGACCGGTGTGGGAGGGTAAACAGCTGCGTTTGAGATGGGAGATCCTTGTTCAACCGTTTGCCAATGGGGGCTTTGAAGCCTCAGTTCCAGAGCTTTATTATCTCTACATGCAGACGCACTTTGCACATTACTGGTACCAACCACCCCCTTACATGGTGCACCTAGCAGTAGAACAGGGATACATGGCCCGACCCCTCACTCTACTTATCTGAGGCCAGACATTACACTCACCTCCCCTGAAGGCTCTACGGTGGCCTGTACGCAAAGAGCCTGACAAAAGGTAGCTAGCCGGGCAGGGAGGAACTTATTGTCAATAGAGACCAGAGCACACCAAAAGTCGTCGCCAACTACGTGGCTTTGGACTTTCAGTTGTTTTCCACTTGGATGAACTACGCAGGACTACTTTTGGTGTGCCCTGGTCTATATTGACAATTATCATTACTGACTATTTTAGTCAGCATTTCCAATACCCTTGGTGGTTGGGTGTTGCACCAGGCTGGCACCCAGCAATACAGGATTTTGTCCCAGAACACTTTATATACATTTGATTGGATGTGTGAGCATATGGCATTTACCACCTCTGGGGAGGAACTTATTATATTCACCAGACATGCCACTGTTGAACCAAGGAGCGGTCTCAGTCACATGTGAAACAGCAGGTACAAAATTGCTAACTAAGTTCAACATTCTCACATGGGGAGACTTGTACGAAGATGCCCACTTTCGGGAAAGAAAGGCACCCCAAATGATGTGTTGCAGTCCCCACTGGATAATTTCCTGTATATCCATCTCCAGTGCAGCATCAGACATTACACCCACCTTTCCACTGGAGCCGCCCAAGGTGAACACATTCCATGTACTACTGCAAGCCAACTCACCACAACACTTGGTTTCTACACTCTACCACCACATGCAGCAAAAGCAGCTGATAGTTAGTGGGGGAGCATGGGAGGGTTGGTACGAAGAGCTGCAGATGGCCCTTACAGACAAATGATGGGTATACTGCTGTCAGCAGGCCTGTAGAATCACAGCTAGTAGCAGGTTGAGAATTATACACTATAAATTCCCACACAGGTTATACTACACACCCAAAAAGCTTATAAATGTGGTCTAATGCCAGATGCCAATTGCACCAGATGTGGGATGGAGAATGCAGGTTTCCTACACTTGGCCTGGCTGGGCCACTGGTACTGTGATACTGCAAATATGTCAAAAGGGCAAACTCCTTCATGATTTCTACATCATTAGCTCTTACACTATAGATAGCACTACTGGGATATACAGAAGAGTTGGAGGGTGCACACCGTAGATACACAGGCCTAGGTCTTCTACTTGCAAAACGGAGGGTAGCATACAGATGGGGAAGAGGAAGGGCGCCCTAATTTAAGGAATGCCTATCAGACTTGCTATACTGTAAAGATCAGCTGGAGGTTTATGCAGGGTTTCAGCCCCCCACCTCATGTCCTATGGGGACCACTGAACCATACTTGCTCCAGAACCCAGACAGTATGTTATCTGCTTCAACTACAGATGGTCTGTAGCAAGAAACATAACCATACTGAACATTACGAAATGGGCGGCAAAAGTAGGGATGAAGGGACGGCTAGTCAATGTACTTACTGATCCAGAAAGGTGTGTATAACAACATGTAAAGCAGATACAGGTTACATTGTAGTTTTTGTTTTCCTTCATTTTATTCTTACTGTGTTCACTGCAAAATCAATAAATAAAGTAATTTAAAAAAAACCTTGTTGTAAAATTGACTCAACCACGGGGGTACTCCCAGGAATTGTTCAGATTGCAATGTGGGGTTCTTGTGTACTCAACATTGGGCTTTAGTTTTAGGTGAATGGGTTCAACTTCATTCATGAGACCAATCTCTTTTCCTCAGATGCTCCAGACCCCAGGCTTCACAGTATGCTGAAGATCGGGTGGGAAGTCTTCCAATGTCATCATAGGGTACTACTGAAATTCTGGCCCTTGATTCATCAATTTAAAACTTACATCCTTATCATGTGCTTGGAATTCAACACCCTTTGGTGTGCAATACAGAGTGTGGTTCAATTTGCATAACAAATCGCATCTTAGTAGACACACTGGACTCAAATCACACACCACAAACGTGTGATTCTCCTCAAAGAACCCTTCTTCATCAAGTAATTCTTCTGTTATGGGACTTGTGATCTGCTAGTTTGCAACTCCTACAACGTGGATTCTTCTTATAGAGAGGGGTAGGTTTGGAACCACCACTGTTCTAACAGTAGAGTGGGTAGCACAAGTATCAATCAGAGATGCTACAGAGTGCCAATTCATTTCACCTTCTACAACAGACCACCCTGGTCTACCTCTAAAACTGCGTCAAGTACGAAATATTCCCCCCCCCCCACCAAACACCATAATTCTGACTGGTCAAAGTTGGAGTCCTCTAGCATCAAATATGGGAAACTGCTGGAATGAATTCTGATTTTGGGAAGAACTTTGGTTTAGATTTGGGACTTGATTTGATTTAAATCAGGGTACATTTGCATTTTGTTGCAGCATCAGGGTTTGTGGAAGCTTCATCACTGGAGCTTGGAGCACATTAGTGTTTTCCATTCTCTGTCTCAATACATTCTGTTATTGTACAAAGTGATTGCAGTGGGGTTGCACAAACCCTGAATCTTGAACCTGGTTCTCACTCATAACTCTATTTGTATTAAGACCACATTCCCGCTTCCAATAGCCTAACTTGTTCCAATAATGACAAGAATTCGGTCTTGTTAAAGTAACCATGTCAATTCTAGTACTTGGTTCAATTGGAACACCACAACCTCTACATTGTTGAGGGAATTCATTTACACCTTGCATCATAGAAACTCCCTGCTGACACACTCCTTGCAAACAACCAACAATACCCAAAATAGGTTGACTCTGATGTCCTCTCTGTGTTGCTTTCCTTTGTGCCACCACTAACTTCTTCAACCACTTTGCTTAGTTTCCAATTCATTAAAATATTTTGCATATCTCTGAATCTCATTGACTGACTTATTCTGCCACCAGATCAAGTGTTGCTGAATCATCATGCTAACCTCAGGTCTCAATCCTGTCACAAACTGAGACACAAAATCTCCCATTTCTTTAGCTTCAACAGTCTCCATTCTGCTGTTCTGTTTAAACACCTGCAACAATCTCTCATAACAGGGGTGTACTGACTCTTTGGGCTCTTAGGTCGTCCTGTCCATTTTAACCCAATCAATGTCAATAGTTGGTATTTTCCCTTTAAAAAGGTTAGCACCTGCTTTTTCATCACCAACAGCAAAGCGGCATTTGTTATTTGATATCTCTCAGGGCACCTATCTAGCCACTCTACAGCCACTTTACATTTTACCCACAGGTCACTCAGTACCACAGTTTCAAATAAAGTGTTCAAATCCACCCACAAAACTTGTGAAATTTTCACCAAACGCTCAACCTGTTTATACTATTCCACTACTTTTTTCTCAATCTTGGAAAATTATTAGTGAATTATGCAAAATCACTTCTACTCCAAGGAACATTAACTTAACTTCCACCAGGCACTTTCCTCAATCGAAAATTTGAAACAACCTCTCCATCCTTTGAAGATGGAAGCGGTTCTCCCTTCGGTTCCTTTTATTCTTTTTTTTCTCTAATCTGATTTTCCACTTGTCTAACTCATTCCATTTTCGAATGCTACTAATTAATTCCTTAATTTGCATTTTTATTCCTGATGCTCTCATACTGCAAATGTCAGTCATTCTCATCAAAACATAGACAATAACTTTTTTGCAATGACTAGGTTCAATGTAAATCTACCTCGCAAGTTTGAGCCAATTCAGACAATTTATCATGAGTCTGTCCTGCAAGTCAAGCTCATCCTCTTGATAAGTGTCTAATCTGGAGAGATCTAGATTCTGAGTATCATCTCATCCGTTTCTAACTTTAGTTTGACCACATCCACCACATTTTACCTCACCGAGGTCTGAATTATTTCTCTGCCTGGTCTTGAACCATCACTCTCTCAGGGACCCGTTGGAAAATCTAATAGATCATTAAATGCTTGTGAATTGGTATTGTTCTTTATTCCTTCTCTGGGGTAGCTGTTGACCACCATTGCAATGAATTCCAAATTGACATGTTAGGATTTTGTGATCTTGGAGTAGGCTCTCCCACAGGAGTAAATCCTGCCTGATCCATGTTTGACGCTGGAGAGACAACACAAAGAGTTTTCAACTGAGTTAAGGCTAAAGGAGTTCCTCCCATTCCAGGGGCTACAGGAGTGTTCATTTAGTTTTTTCCTTTTGTAGGGTCTGTAAAAGCATGTGTCATAGTTCCTGCTGACTGAGATTTATACAAAGGACCGGAACAGTAATTGTATCTGGGGTACTGGGAACTTTGGAGTTAACAGGAACACTAATCCCTGAATTCTCTCCTGTCTGATTCTGATATGCATTTACTGGAGCAGTAGCTATTTCAGAGCTTACACTGGCTACTGCACCACTTATTCATATAGGTTGGGTCACATTATATGGAGGTGGACGTGCTAATAATAACACATCTGGTATATCATCGGTAGAACCACTATGATTGTCTTCCCCTGAACTCTCTGGATTTCCTGTTTTTCTCTCCTCCTCCTTCTTCTTCTTTTTCTTCTTTTCGAGTTCTTCACTCATCAATGCAGAGTACAATCTAATTCTCTCTATCAAATCACTCCTCCATTGCTTCTTTTCTGCATCCCATCTAGCATTGGCACAATTATGTACTGCCTTTCCATTTCTCCGCTGACATTTTTCCCTTTCCCTCACAAGAGATGTGTGCTCCCAAGCATTGAGTGCTTCAAACGGTGCAGGTCTAGGAGGTGGCTTCATTTAACATGTTCAATGATTCTCAAATTGGATGTGCCATACTGTTGAAACATCAATGCACCTTCCTTCTCTGTGATCTTATGCCACTGACTCAGCTAAATACATATGTGAAGTCCTACATTTATAATCATCTAATGACCGGGAGTATCTTCGGGTGGTGCCTCTTCTCCCTCTCGAACAGGTATACTCACATCTTCCTTTATCAAATTTCTTATAGCCTTAAAGAATTTCAATTTTCCAACAATTAAATCAATAATTACAGACTGAATTTCAATTTTCAACGTGAAAATAATTTATTTTGTCTACAATTCTTGTTCGATGTTAACAAGAATTAGCAGAGCTGCACTCTATGGCATAGTCATCCAATGACAGCGTGGCACCAACACCATCCATCCAATCTCAGTGCGGAACACTGTGATGTCTTTCTTACTCCTCGCAGCGTCTCACCTTCCTTTACAATTCTTTACAAACATTGCAATACAAGCTCAAACCAAATGCAAGCAAATTCAACAGCCTTGTCTGCTCTCCTAAAGAATCAATAGTATTCAATCACACAATAAATGTTCCGGAGTGACATTTTCCAGCCTACTCTGACTCACACTCAAGTGAAACCATGACCATCAGGGAATCACCCGGATTAGTGCAACTTTAACCCTGGGCAAAAAGGATCTACCACACTAACAGCAGCTTAATCTCATGTAAAGGTATTTGCCCCTATCTCAATTGTGTTGCCAACGGTACCTCAAATTGACACCACCAAACCTAGCAGACAACTACAACGCAGTGTCTTGTACATTAATAACTTAGTACTATCCTGGGATCTTAGATGCATCGAGTCCGATGACCACTACTTCAGCTTATCATTAAACGCTTCCACATGCACACAATTTAAAACATTACCGCATCATCTTGCACTATCTTAGCAAAACACCACAAGGCAGACAAAACAATTGCAAGATGCGACCCTATTGTTACTCACTCCTCTGCTACCACAACTTCATTCCAAATTTTGGAACACTGCTGCTCCTCCGAATCAGGAAATTGACTTTTGGAATTGGGAATGGGCTTGAGTAAATTGGGCTCTTACATGGGCATAGTAACTATCATGACCTCAACAACAGAACTATCCAAGAAGCTACCATTTGAGAGATGATTTTACACTCTTGTCCAATGGACCTTTTTGCATTGGTCGAGATACACAAGAGAGACCCACAATAAGAATCAGGAATCAGTAACTGAGGTTAAGTTGATTTATTCCAATAAAATATATTGCATGGCATGAAAATATTAAAAAGATACAAGATTATAGCTGGCAAGCTCAAACATCAGTTCAGTCTCAATAGATTAAAATACAGAGCAATTACAATCAGAGCAATACAGAAAGTGAGAATTAGAAATAGGTGTCCCATGAAGAAGCTCCTGTTCTTTCTATCAAACATGAAATAATGCTCAAGTTATCTAGTTAGATTTCTAAGTAAGGGTGAGAATGGTTTAGAAATAAATCTTAAGGATGGCTGCTATAAAGGCTCAAGGATGAGTGGAGAGTTGCATTAGGCAATTTGAGAATGCAAGAATGTGTCAGCTTAGTGAACACTTCAGTAGAAGTCTTCCAAATCGGAATAAATGTTTAGCATAAAGCTTCACACATAACAAAGGAAGCAGAGAGGTCTGTATCCCATGAAGCTGAAGGGAATCTGCCTTAACTTCTAACAGCAGAAGAACTATTTAAAACAAACAGAACTTTCAATATCAGTGGGATTTTGCCTCTCTTTCATGGACCAGTGGGATTTTCATCCATCTCAAAAACTGTAACATCGCCCAGGTTTCTCATCCCATGGAACTTAGAAAGGCTCTTCAATCTTGTAGGACCCACATTCCAGGTACACAATGAATAGAAGACTTCAGCTGCTCATTCAATTTTCATGTTCTGTGCTTAGATTTTCTCTTCTCAGGCCTTACTATCAGTGAAACTAATACACAAGTTATACTCCTTTCCTTTATTTACCAAAGCCTTGAAACACACCTGCAAAGAAAGAAAATGCTAACCAAACAACATGCATTTCGCAATTAAGGCCTTTAGTCATGCTAATTTTAACTAAACATTTTGGCCCTCATAATGACATTGGTGGTAAAAACCGCTGCGGCGACGGCCGCCAAAAGACCATTGCCACAGCTACCATCCGTCTGCCTCATTATGACCACAGCCAGATTTCCACCACAAGAAGGGTGGAAATCCGGCTGTGGCCATACTGGCAGATGGCGGTAAGGTGGCGCTGCTACCACCAGCAGCACCACACTAGTAGACTGCCGCCAGCCGTATTATGGCAAATAATATGGCCTGGTGGTGTTCTGCTGGTGGGCGCTGCTGGCGGTAGCAGCGCCACCTTACCGCCATCCGCTAGTATGGCCACAGCCGGATTTCCACCCTTCTTGTGGTGGAAATCTGGCTGTGGTCATAATGAGGCAGACGGATGGTAGCCGTGTGTGGGTGTGGGTGTTTGTGCATGTATGTGTGAGTGTGCATGAATGCGAGTGTGTGTTTTGTGTTGTTTGCGTGTGTGTATGTATGTAAGTGTGAGTGCATGTATATATGGAAATAGGAATGCATGTCTGCGTGTATGTTTTGATGTATGTACGGATGTGTGTGTGAATGGATGAATGCATGCGTATATAGGTATGTGTGAATGAGTGTGTGTCTGCCCGTGTGTATGTGTGAATAGGGGGGCGTGGATGCAGGGGGGTAGAGGCATCCTAACAGTGACAGGGAAGGTATTCCCTGTCACTGATAGGGCCTACCGGCATGATTTTCGTGGCATTACGAACGCCACGAAAACCATGGCGGTAGGCAGGGACATAATACCGCCGGCGGCACAATGGCGGCCGCGGGGCGGAGATGAATCTCCAGCCCGGCGGCTGCTACCGCCATGGTGGTCGGAGTAGTACACTGGCGGGTTAGCTTCAGCCATATGTCATAATGTGCCGACCGCCGGGGTCATAATGACACCCTTTATGTGCATTTCAAATGCATGGTTGCACATATGCCATTTAGTCATTCAGAAACTAAAAGATCTGAAATAACTAAAAAGATCGCATTTTGAGAAACACAAACACTTTGCAAATACAAAAATGGTATGGTACACCTTCTTCAGAAAGACAAAGGTTCACCCAAAGAATTACATTGATGGTGTAGTGGCATGCACTAGCTTTCAGATACAAAGATGGTGAATTACTCCAGCTGAAGAAACTAAAAGGTCTGACAGAAGAAGAAAGACGGTATGGTATAGTGGCTTTCGAAAGGCAGAGGTATGACAGACGACGTACAAAATTAGTATAGTACTCTAGGTTTAGAAGAACAAAGATCAAACAGTAGTCCACAAAACTGATATAGTACATGAATTATCGCAATCACAAGGCATGACAGCAGACGTACAATGATAGTACAGTGCACTAGTATTCAGAGTACAAAGGTGCACCTAAAGGAGATGAAGAAAGGTTCTCTACTCTACTTTTACCATTCAGTTGGAGGTGTCACAGCCACCTACACACAGCACCTGTTGCTATTGAAAAACCAAAAAGCATCTCTTTGAAAGTTTCCAAATTATTCTTCCCTGCCATTAAGGATACAGGCAGGAGGCATCGGAAGACAAGTCCACAGAGCAAATCATTGTCCATTGTGGTTCACTGGAGGTGGACGATGCAGGTCTCTCTCTGAAGGTGGATGGTGCACAATGGTTGTTATGCGCCTGATCAGAGAAAGTGAAGGGATGCTGGCACCAGAGACCAAGAAGGGAAGCTGACACTTGGTTGCATTTAGCCATGTTTTTTATACTGGCCAGGATTCTCTTTTCATTGCATGGCAGATAAAAATAATAATAATAATAATAATAAAAAAATGATCTCAGAAAGTCAGCAAATGTGGTATTTTTCATCAAACAAAATATAAGCTTAAAACAACAGATACAAATCACGTCGAAGGTGTTTTAAAGCTGGCTACATGGCTTCGGAATAATTTAAAAAACAAAGAGAATATGAATGATAAAATAAATACAGAGGCTTTTAAAAAGATTCGACTAACACCAGATCCTGCCCCTTTCAGAATCTCAAATCATGAACAAAGTGCCAGTATTTTTCTCCGAAGAATGTGGCAATCTTTGCTGGGACCAGAGAATGGTAGGCAGGTTGCAATCAGAGACTTGGTAGAATGGGGTTGTAGTAGCAGAGGTCTCAGAGGTGGGAGGAACTGGTGAAGGGTTAAGAACAAACCCGAACAGGAAGGGCTGGAAGCAAGGACTGGGAGTGGCCTAGGCAAGTGTTGTGCCAATAGAGTTGGTGGGATGGTAGAAGTAACAAAGGGGATGAGTTTGGATGCACGGGTATGAATGGAGAGATGTAGAACGTTTTATCAATTTCATGCATCAGTAGCTCACTTTCTCCAGTTATTTCTTTGTAGTCTGGAATTTGTAATTTTGTTGAGACCATCGTAAAATACAGATTGCAATTTCCAGAATGCAGAGAATAAACATGGACTGCCAGAGATACTCACCCATTTAGCTGGAACACTTGTAAACTCTGGAGATGGTGAGGACAGAGTCTGGAATCAAGTTACAAAGCAGGACTTAGGGCCTGATTATGAGTCTGGCGGTCACTACACCGCCAGACTCACAGTGGCGGTCAGGACTTCCGCTGCTGTGGTGGTCTGACCACCACATTACGACCCTAGTGGTCAGACCGCCAGGGTACGCTGTCTCTGCCAAAATCGGTGATCCTGAGGGGTTGACAGTGGGTGCAGGTCGCAATCAGCCAGGATGGCGCTGCATGCCGCACCGCCCTGCTGATTATGACCTGGTCCTCCACCAGCCTTTTCATGGAGGTTTTACCGCCATGAAAAGGCTGGCAGAGATGAGGTGTATTGGGCCAGAGGCGGCCCTGCACTGCGCATACACTTGGCATGGCAGTTTGCGTGTCCCCCTGTCCAGCACCCTCACAATGCTCACTGTCGTCTGTGCAGACAGTGAGCTTTGCGAGGGTGTTGGGCAACCTGTGGGCAGCAGCATTGCGGTGAGCTCGATTACGAGTCAGTGAAAATGCTGCTGCCACTTTCCCGCTGGGCTGAGGGGCAGAAAGGTTTCCTCCCTTTAGCCCAGCAGGAAAGTCATATTAGGTCCGGCATGGAGGTTGCCCCTACAGTTGTGGCTACTCTGTTGGGAGTTTGGCGGATGGGTGTTCCTATCCGACAAACTTGTAATTAGGCCCATAGTCATGTGCCACAAACAGGTCACAGAAAATAATCTTTTATAATGGATAAATAAGGCACAAGATGCAACTTTTAATTTTACTTCCAACTATTAAAATAAAAACTCAACTGTGTTCGATACCAGGAGTAATTTAGAGCTTCATTGATGCCTGGCAAACTCCTGAGGACCTTGGAGGATTATTGTATTTCCAGGGTGTGTCGTACAGCTCCACCTCGTCAACAACAAAAAAATGTGTGCTGTGTCACAAGAGTTGTGTTGCTGTGATCAGATATATAGGGGTCAGCAAATACCAATCCTTCCCTTCGGGAGATTGTGCTCAAATGGGGACCGTGATATTCAACAAGACATGAGCCACTTACTCACCTCCCTGAGCCAGCATCCCTATTCCACACACAGAACCTGCCTGCACTCCTCCCCTCCTTCAATCTACTGATTACCCGCCCCATCGCTGGCCAGGTGTATGCATTGCCCACTCTGGAATCCCCTGTGTGAACAGACCAGCAGAAAAGTAACAGTTGACCGCATTGGTTTGTACCCCGATCAGGATCTTGGCCGTATCTAA
Organism: Pleurodeles waltl; assembly: GCF_031143425.1. Classification (NCBI taxonomy): domain Eukaryota; kingdom Metazoa; phylum Chordata; class Amphibia; order Caudata; family Salamandridae; genus Pleurodeles; species Pleurodeles waltl. The sequence continues at coordinate 916,826,604 of NC_090444.1, read as the reverse complement.
AAAAAATGTAAGGACTTCCGATGCCGTCCGGAGGGGAAACATCCTGAACAACTAGGTCTAAACCACTACTTGCCTGAACCACTACTGCTAAACAACTAAAAAGTCTCTACAACTAAGTACTGAACAACTACTGTCTAAACAACACTTGTGCCTGAATAACAATTGCCTGAACAACTAATTTTAGGGTAAGGTTTTCTTTTTGTTTTTTATGGTTTATTAGTTGTTTAGAATATTTATATGTATATATATTAGTTGTTCAGGCAATTGTTATTCAGGCACAATTGTGTTTTGACAGTAGTTGTTCAGTACTTAGTTGTAGAGACTTTTTATTTGTTTAGCAGTAGTGGTTTAGGCTATAGTTGTTTAGGACCTATTTGTTCTGTCACATCTTCGAGCGGAGGCATAAGAGTATTGCAAGCGAGTTCTTGATTTAGGCTGCAGCTTGAACTCCTTACATCACATTTTTTCAGACACAGAAGCATTTCATTTAAGATTTTAAGAAGTGGGCACTTCAAATGGAGCTTACAATACACAGCAGTTAAACAATATATTCCTAAACAGTGTCATTGGACCACCTCATTAACATAGAACCTTCTCATTCATTCTTTTAAGCTCTCATTCGCTCTCTTACTTATACTACACTGTCTCACTTTCGTTCCCCCCCAGTGGCTTGACTCGAATCAAGCTTGCTCCCTATCCTCATTGCTTTACATCCTTGGCAGGTGCCCTCCTCTATTGTCTATGGACTTTGGCCCTACACTACCCTTCCTTACCCCTCCGACCTGTTGTAACCCTGAGTGATAACTTGTGACAAGTATTTTTTTAGCGCTTAGAGTTTTTTAGGCTGCATAAATCAGAGTTGTGTGTAGTTGGGTGGACAGAGGACTGCCATGTGTGTGCAGGAACTCTGAATAGGACTTCACCATGCACTGCCCCATGCCTTCTGTTGGATCTGTCATGCCGAATCTTTCAAAATCGCCCAGGAGAGCTGCTTTAAATGCATTCAATTGTATAATTAGGACAGCCACATATTTCAGCTCTGGACATGATAACACTATTTCACAGTGACACAGTCATTTTACATCAGTAATTATTTTCTTTACTCCGTATGCCTCTGCCTCAGGGTGTCAACCACTGCCTTTCGGCATGCAAGGTCAGGCGTTGAGAATCATCATGACTCATCCCGACCCCTCCCTTGTGCACAATACCATTACCGGTGTTGCGCACAAAGAGGGAGGAAGAGAGCAAGGAGCAGAAATGGCCAGTCACTGCATGGCTTCATGATAAAGCCATGCAATAATAGGTCATTGTTCCGTGGCTCTGAACCTCCCACCCCGCACTACCCCATGTACAGACACACTGAGCCAGAGGCCTAACTACATGTCCGAGCCAATCCAGACACTGCTGTCATGCCAAAACATAGCATGAGAGCAATGTCAGGATTGGCTCGGGCAGTGCTTATTAGGAGAATTAGAGGCTGCAGCAGTGAACCCCCGCCAGCTCACTAATTGTGTGGGTAGTGAAAGGCCTCCAGTGCACATGTCTGGTTGGTGTAGAAAAGCAGCAGGCCCACCTGGCATGGACACTTGGAAGTGTGATATCTATGAGTGCCTGCTGTCAATTATTTTTAGGCCCTACCCCTGCACCTCACTCTACGCAGCCATGCCTTTCGGGTAAAAAAAAAACAATTTGTACTTACATTTATTTTTTTACTTAGGGAGCTAAAGAGGACAACTATGGGGGCAAAAAGTACAGGGGGCAATGCCCTGGCACCCCAATAGATGAACCACTGCTGAATTAACCATTGATTCTTTTTGTTATTTTTCTATGTCACGTAATCTTCCAGACTTGCAATGTTGATAACTGTTTTATGATATATACAAAGGCGTTCTTGTTAGTAATGATTTTACATAATGTGTAAACCTACATGAGGCACCAGAAACACAGTCAGCTTTGTCTTGTGCACTATAAATGTACACCTCTAACATTCTGTTACGGAGGAGAGCGCAGGGAGGAAAACACTGTTTCATAGCAACTCTGTGTGACTTCTGATTCTCTGCATTTTTTGTACTATCATTTGGTCAAACTTGAGTCCAGGATAGCTTTTTTGACCTGAGTGAACAAAAGAGGATGTTTTCAAATTAATGTGTTTGCTAATTTACTATCTAGGTCCTATCGTCAGATCCACATTTCTACAGTCTTTGGCTGAAAGGTTAAATGGCATTGTTTAGATGCTGAAGTATACAGGCTTTTTTTAGACTGAAGCTTAGTACCTGGACTTGAGCAAGTAAGTTGTTCTCTCCAAAGCATTGATGTAGTTTATATGACTCACTAATGGATCATAATGGAACTTTCTAACAAGCAAAGGAAGAAATCAAATACAGGTTTACTCGAACATTTAATCAATGTAGAACTGAAAGTTCAAGTATAACTTCCAACAAATGGACTTCTTCTATTGATGGTTAATTTTCCATTATTAATTTATCCTTTATCTAATTAAATAGTCCTAATCAGCACTAAGCCCCAAATAATGGTTTCTTTGGTTCTCTTCATCTTTTTAATGTAAACAAACAAGATAAGGCAGTTACTTTATTATAGACTGTCCTGGTATAGAATATACAATTAATAGGCGCTGCTCAGGCAATGCATTCAGATTGGCTCCCTACACAAAGATGTTCCTAGCTAAAACCTAAGTTTTTATAGTGGCTTCCATGGATAACTAACCATGTGAATCAGAAGTCACATAGAGTTGATACAATACAGTGTTTTCCTCCCAGCGCACTCCTCCGTAACAGAATTTGAACTCAAGCCGGTAGTGCAGACATAGATTCCTCAACTGGAGTGCACCACGTGGTCAAGTTGCGAATAGCGGCCGGGGAGAGTAGTGTGCCAATAGTGAAGCCGGTCTGGAGGCACCCCAAGGGTTTTGTAAAGAAAAAGCCACGAAGAAGGGGTATGTGTCAGCAGAGATGCCAGCAAGATTAACTGTAATTCAAGTAGCAAATAGCATAAAAGGTACTCCTCCCTTAAGGTCTTTCTTTCAGGTGAAATCAAGTGATGGACCACAGTTTTTGATTTTGGGTCAAGCAGAGAGAGGCGTTAGTAGGATGGAGGAGACTGGTGACAAGAGCAGATGTCAGGTAGCAGAACCTGGTTGATTGAAGAGTGGCAGGGAAGTAATAGTAGATGGAGGAGAGAAGCCACAAATGAGTACATTCTTACAGGAACCTGGTATGACCCTCTTAGTGAGCAAGTCCTGGAAGAACTGAAAGAGGTAGATCCCCAGGATCCCTGTCCCATGGACAGATTAGGAACTGACACAGCTGGAGGTATCCAGGAGAACCCAGTGGATTTCGGAGGGGTAAACAAGGGGAGGGGAGCAGAGGATCTCAGAGTTAGCAGAAGGTTCAGGAGTTAACAGCAGTTCAATTGGTGGAAATAAGATAATGTTTTTTAATTTATTTTGGAAGCACATCAAAGGGAGATTTATGAGTTCTGCACCTAATTGGAAGGGAAAATTGACAGGTTAACTTAGTACATAAAAGTGCTTGAAAGAACTGTATAGGAGCTTAGTTTGAAGGCAAATGCAAATACTGAGGAATTTCAGTGGTTAAAGCAAAAAACCTTATGGTCAAGCTTGAGAAACTGGATAACAAAGCAAGGCAGAATAATATTAGAATCTTTAATGCAGCTGAAGGTGTGGAGACGGCAACCAACAGCTCTTTGTCATGAACCTCTTAACGGATGGACTGCTACAGGCAACTGACATATTAGACCTTATGCAAGAAATCCAGATGCTACATAGGGATTCATTTAAGTTAAAACCAGAAAGGAAGAACCCCCCAAAAATCCTTGTAAATTTTCTGTCATTTGCCATGAAAGAAAAATCCTGCTTTCTGCCCTAAAAGATAAAAAGCTTCAGGACCTGAGATATCATGTTCTCTATTACATAAGCTATTTCTCTCTCTATGGTAGAATTGTGTCAAGTATTCAGATGGAGTGTAGGAAAGTACCCTCTTTTTGGCATGTTACCCCCAATTTCTGACAGATGTCAGTGTGTTTTTGACTGTGGCACTGGGATCCTGCTGGTCAGGACCCCAGTGCTTACGGTTTATGGCCTGCTTGTCAGTGTGTTTCACTGTTTTCTAAATTGTCGCTGGCGTCCTGCTCATCAGGACCCCATTGCTCATGCTCTCTCTGTTTTCAAATTTGTCACTACATACTGGTAACTCAGTATTTCACTCCAAATTGGCATACTGTTCCCCCCTTATAAGTCCTTAGAATATGGTACCTAGGTACCCAGGACATGGGGTTCCAGGTGATCACTATGGTCTGCAGCATTTCTTTTGCCACCTATAGGGAGCCCATGCAAAGGCTTCTACAGGACTGCCATTACAGCCTGTATGAAATAGTGCATGCACTATTTCACAGCCATTTTCACTACATCAAGTCACTTATAAGTCACCTATACCAGGTCTTCCAACCTTGAAGGCTGAGTGCAAAGTACCTGTGTGTGAGGTCACCCCTGCACTAGCAGAGGTGACCCCACGTTGTCCAGGCCCATTTTCTCAGACTTTGTGGGTGCGAGGTCGCCATTTTACCCGTGCACTGGACATAGGTCAATACCTATGTCCAGCTTCACAATGGTAACCCCGAATATGGCCATGTAAGGTGTCTAACAACTGGGAATTGTACCTCAATACTGATTCCAGTATTGGGTGCACAATCCCATGCACTCTGGGGGATCCACAGTGGACCCCCAGTACTGCCATACCAGACTTCTGAGGTTTTCCAGGCAACCACAGATGCTGCCACTTCACAGACAGGCTTCTGCCTTCCTGGGGCTTGAGCAGCTCAATCCCAGGAAGGCAGAACAAAGCATTTCCTTTAGGACAGCAGTGTTACATCCTCTCCCTTTGGAAATAGGTGTCACCGACATAGGAGGGTTACCCTCCCAGAGCCTCTGGAAATGCTTCAAAGGGCACCGATGGAAATGCTTTGAAGGGCACAGATGGTGCCCTCCTTGCATAACCCAGTCTACACCGGTTCAGGGACCCCCAGTCCCTGCTCTGGTGTGACACTGGAAAAAGGAAAGGGGAGTGGCAACTCCCCTGTCCATCACCACCCCAGGGGTGGTGCCCAGAACTCCTCCAGAGTGTCTCTGGCTTTTGCCATCTTGGATTCCAAGGTAGTGGGGAACTCTGGGAGCATCCGAGTGGCCAGTGCCAGCAGGTGACATCAGAGACCCTTCCTGATAGGTGCTTACCTGGTTAGGTGACCAATCCTTCTCTCAGGGCTATTTAGGGTCTCTCCTCTTGGTGTTTCTTCAGATTTGGATTACAAGACTCCATCATGAATCCTCTGCATCCTTTACTTCATCTTCTACCGACGGAACAACCGCTGACCGCTCCAGGAACTCTACAAAACTGCACCAAAGAAGCTATGACGACTTCTGCAACATTGTTTCTTCAGCTCCTGCCAGCAACTGCAACAGTTTCCAGGTTGTGCATCCTCCAAGGACTGCCTGTCTTCAGCCTGGACCAGAAGAACCGAAGGAATCTCCCATGGAGTGACGGAGTCACTTCCCTGCTTCAGCAGTCACCTCTCTACAGTGATAGTGGCTTGGGTCCCCTCTTCAGATGACAGGCATGGATCCAGCAACACGGGTGGTGGACTTAAGTGACTCTGACAGCCTCAGAGTCCAGCTGTCCAATTTTGGTGGAGGTTAGAGCTTGCCTCCCCAAGCAAGACGGTACGCCCTTACACCATGTAAGTTGCAGTTGCCAAGGCTTGTTTGCGACCTTCGAAGAAGTTCTTTGTGCAGAGCACTCCTTCCTGTGACACGCAGCTTCCTGAGTGGTTCTCCTGCGGCGTGGGAATCCTTTGTTTCGTGCTACATGTGCCTCCATTTGCACCTTCTATGTCCCCATGCTGTGGGACTCCTGTGCACACTACCTGGTCTTCTGAGGACACTCTGAGTTGCCGAGAGCCCCCTCTGGGTATAGGCCACCGTGTCCCTCCTGGTCCTGGGCTGCTCCATTTCTGCTAACCGCTAGCTTTGCGGGTGCCAAGTCTTGTTGGCGGAATCCAGTGCCGCAAACCAGACTGCATTTATCCATCCGGCACAGGACATAATCTGCACCAACCAGGAACCTGCATCTGCCTTCTTTGGTGCAATACCGACTTTGTCTTCACACCGGTGGTTCTTCTTTTGCACCTTCCTCCGGGTTAGGAGGGGCTCCTGTTCTCTATGGACTCTTCAGTGCTTCTTGTACTTGGTCCTCTTCCTCCACAGGTCTTTAGGTCCGGGAATCCATTATTGGAGTCTTGCAATCTTTTCTGGTTCTTGCTTCATCTTCTATCACGACTTCTTGTATGTTTTAGGAAACTTACTGTTATTTACTCCTGTTTTCCTGGGCTCTAGGGTGGGGTCTATTACTTACCTTTAGTGTTTTATTACACTCCCAGTGCCCCGCTACACAATACACTTGCCTAGGTGGGAAACCAACTTTGGCATTCCACTATTTTAGTATATGGTTTGTGTTCCCTCTAGCCCCATTGCAACCTATTGTGATTTTCACTCTTTGCACTGTTTTATGTCTAGTTACTTACCTGTTTTTGGTTACTAGTGTATATATTGTGTAATTTACTTACCTCTTAAGGAAGTGTAGTGTCCAAAATATGTTTGGCCTTGTGTCACTAAAATAAAGTACCTTTATTTTTGTAACACTGAGTATTGTCTTACATGTGTGTGAGTATTGTGTGACTACAGTGGTATTGCAAGGGCTTTGCATGTCTCCTAGTTCAGCCTTGTCTGCTCTGCCTACAGCTACCTCTTGACAGCCTGGCTTCTAGACACTGACTACATTTCACTAATAAGGGATAACTGGACCTGGTATAAGGAGTAAGTACCTTTGATACCCACTACAAACCAGACTAGCCTCCTACATGGAGGAGTTTTAGGAACTGTGGAGCTAGTGTTCAACTCAGGTTTACATCACTGCTAAAGGAAATGCAAGATAATAGGATGTGCAATTTCACAGACCCAGAAGAGTTTGACATATTTCCACAGCACATTAAAATTAAAGGGAGTGAGGAAAAAACCTCAGAATACAAATGCAGAGAATGTTACCACTTAGAAGGTAAGCTTAAAATAGAGGCATCATCTATGCCTGTAAGACAGGTGGGGAGGGTGACCATGGGTGAGGCAAGGGGCTTACATGAAAATGGGAGCAGAGGAGAAAAATAAAAAAAATAAGCATCCTCTATCAATGTTGCCATGACGTTAAGTATACCCTAGACTGATCTAAGGATTGAATATCAAGACAGGACCAGGCGAACGGTTAGGAAAGCAAAATTCACAAAGTTCTGCACATTCTATGTTGGAAAGTGAATGGCCTCAGGGCTAAAAGCAAGCAGGGTCAGACTTTGTAATTAAAAGGAAATGCGGCACATAGGCATAAACAAATTGGGCTTTAGGTAATCATTGAGATTAAGGTTAAGTTCAATAAGATCTCCTTATTATGGTGGGCTATTATGGACCTAATATTGATGATGTCACACCATTAACACAACTTCTTACTGCCCTTATGGAATTCAGGCGATCGGTTGTCATGGGGGAAGGACTTCAATATGCCATTGCATAACAAACTAGACAGATCATCAATGTACTCAGAGGTTAACTCCCCAAAAATGTGAACCTATTTCTTGTCAATGATGAATAATCTAAACTCATTTGATGGATGGCAAAATAAAAAGGAGAAGCGTGGAGATTATACATTCCATAGTAAGAAGTATGACCATTACTCCAGGGGTGACTATTGTCTTGTAGAGTTTGGGGAGATGGGTAGAGTTTGAATGCTAGATCATCTCCCAATCCACCCTTCTGGCAATGCTGCTACATATATATATATATGCAACTCGATCTGTCAGATCAGAAGAAGCCAGTACGATGGACTCTGGACAAAGAAGCTCCTCCTTAAACCCAAGAAGGTGTTGGAGATTGAGAGAAGAATTGAGGGCTTTATTTTAAGAGGAATATAGGAACAGATCAAACTGGTATGAAATGCATATAAAGCCTACTGGTGGGGAGTACTGCGGAGCCTAGTGGTGTCTATGAACAGAAGAGAGAGGCAAGAGGAGGAGTAATTGAGGCATGAGTTTCCTGAGTTAGAGGGGGTGTTGAAATCAGAATCAGTAGGAGAAAAGGATAGAGACCTGGCTGAATAATCACTTTCAGAATGACAGGTAAAATTTAGGACAAGGATGGAGGATAAAGAATGGCAGCAGTAGGAAGGGAACAAGATCTGAAACTTTGAAACCAAAAAGGGTGTGGGAAACTACTAGCTTAGAAGACAAACTAGGAATAAGTAGCCATTATATCAAAGGGGTAGTGGATGGAAAAATGTAATTGCTTCTATTGGATAATCAGGGTATCAAGGAAGTGTTTGTTATGTTTTTTTCAAGAGCTAAGTTCAGAAGTTTCCACTACAGATAAAGTTCAGCTAGGGAACTGACTGGAGGATAAGGAGCTTCCTTGCCCTTATTCTGAGTAGGAGCTTTAAATTGTTAAGCCAGGAGATAAGTATTTCAGAAGTACTCTCTGCAATAAAGTAATTAAAGAGAGAAAAAGCTGCAGGACCAAATGGAAATCCAAATGAAGTATATGCCATCCTAGTCGATAATGTGATTCCCTTCTGTTAAGACTGTGTAATTCGATATTGCTGTGGGGCTCTCCATTACCACCATCCTAGAACGAGGAAGCGATCTTCTTAATGATTCTAAAGCCAGTTAAAAACCCATGTGAATGTCAGTCATACCATCCCATATCATTATTAAACTGTGATTACAAGGTTTATATGAGTATCTTAGCCAACAGATTGAACAAAGTTGTAGGGCGTATGTTACACCAAGTTTAGAAGGACTCTGATTCAAGAAAATCCCTTAACTGATCCAGAGAGGGATAGTTATCCTCTGAACATAACCGCCTATAATAATTTTTAAATACTTCAATTATAGTTTCTGGGGTAGTGGCTATACTCCCATCACTGTCAATGATAACGTCTATTCCCCTGTCTACCTCTTGCTGACAAATATGGAGCACTAGTAACCTGCCGGCTGACTCACCACATTCATACGCCTCTGCCCTATGAGAATGAAACTTTTGGGTCAGGCATCTTGAGTAATAGCTATTAGTCATAGCTTTCATAATCATAATTTTTTGATGCACCTCCTGGCCATTCTTTCCGGCACATATCATCCCCATATGTTGTACCTCCTAGTTACTTCCTCATATAATTCCTGATCTCCTTGGCCTGAGACAAAACTAATTGTCTTTCCCCTTACCCCACCTTGAATTAATTCCATATTGTGCCTAACGATTCACTTTGCCTGTTGATTTCCATAAAATCTAAAATCAAATTTTTCATTTGAGCTACATAACTAGGATTTAAAATCAGCTTTCTATCAAATGTCCAATTGCCGAAATGCTTCCCTACCACCATACCTGAAAGCTCGAGAATCAAGGGATTATGATCCGAAACATTCTTTGGGAGTCTTTTTATAGCTGATTTTCCCACCCACCCTGAGGATACTAGGAAGTAATCCAAGTGGACATAATTTTGATGTGGGTATGAGAAATACATATAACCGGGGTCTGGGGCATTCAGTTTATTCCAGATATCAGCCAAGCCATGACTTCTTATGCACTGTAACAAGGCCCACCAGACTTGAGGCTTCCTCCCCATATATTTATCTGTTTGCTTACTACCACCAGCAACTTCAATAAGTATATTGAAACCTCCACAGACAAACAGAGGCATGAGCCATGAAGCTAACTCAACTGTCAACCCCTCCCAAACTGCTACCTCATCTAAATTTGACCCATATATAGAACAGATAGTGAACCTGCTGTCAGCAGCCATGCACTCTAAAATCACCCAGCGACGAGTTTTTCCACCAACTTCTGCTTTGGTAGAACAGATTGCCTTTTTGCAAGTATCACTAGCACCTCCACCTCCCCCCCGAGTTGAAACATTTTGTGATGTACATGCTAGTAGGGAGTAGTCATTGCCCTGCAGTAGATCCCATTTAACGGCTATAAGTCTCCTGTTCGCATATAAGATTCAGTTCCCAAGTTCTCAATATTTTATCAAATCTTTGCCTCTTTTCCCTGTCATTGAGACCACAATAATTAACTGGACAAATATTCATTTTGCCACCTTGCATCACCTAAAATCTAAATTCAGCCTAAAATCAACAACCCACACACATTTTCTTTAAGCAGTTCTGAGTGATCCTTCATGTTCCCTGAGTCCAGGGCCTCGGACCAAAACCAAAGACAACTCTCCAACCACTTCCTCTTATCTTTTGTCTTTTTTCTTTCGCACCCTCATCCCACCTCCTGCTCCCCCTTCCATTCCCACCCAATTGATGATGGCAGACCACTCAGGTCTGCTGAAGATGGTCATGCTCTCTCTGTGCAACCTCCCTAGAGCCACAAAAAAAAAAACTTGGGCCCATATTTAAACTTTTTTAGCGCCGCATTTACACCGCTTTTTGAGGCAAAAGTGGGGCATACTTACAAAATACAATTATATTTTGTGTGCGCCACTTTTGCATAAAAAAATGATGCAAATGCGGCACTAAAAAGTATAAATATGGGCCTTGGTACCTTGGGAAAAAAAGGAAGACACAGAAAAAAACATAAGACATCTCAATACCAGCAATGCCTAGAATATCCTTATTGTAAAAAAACAGAATTACTCTTAACTCCCAGGTACAACCAAAATCCCTTGAATCTAGCACATAATTTGAGATATAAAATAGTGAATCAGGTCAGATCAGCATCACTGCCTATTTCTTTTTGCCCTCCAAGAACTCTATGGATTTAACTTCGGGCGTGAAGACCCTAGTCTGGTTGTTATAAATTATTTTTTGTTTCGCAGAGTGGGTAAAAAATTTCAGTGTCCCTTGATCCTGAGAAAGTCTGATTAGCTGCCTAAGCTGCTGTGTCCACTCAACAGTCACATGACAGAAATCAAGTTGAACGAAGAACGAGCAATCATCTAGGGTGCGCTTTGAATCAGGGTGCACCTTTTCCCAAAATATTTGACTCAGCAAAAAGTTGCTAATATATGCCAATATTGCTCTAGGTTTACCCAAATCCTGTTTCGTCTGGCTCATTGCCATAGGAATTTCATGAGTCCAGTCCAAACCATGAAGCTCAGGGAAAGCCCTCTGGTAAAGGTCTATCTTGAATGCTCTTGCGTTGTTTCCATCCTTCCCCTTTGACTCCCCTAGGACTTGGAGATTGTCCCTCCTTTGGTGATTTTCAGGATTCTCCAGTTTCCATTGTGTATGTCCTGTTTGAGCTTCATGAGCCTCCGTGAGACCTTTGGCAGTAGCGATGTTCGTCTCCAGAGCATTGGCCCTCAGTTCCAATTTAGCCATTATTTCATCAATTGAGGCGCATGTTTTAGCTACTCTGCGCACGCCACCCTGTAGCTTTCGAGTCGCGGCATTATAGCTCATCAAATGTTACTAGATATTTTCCATAGATATCTAATTTGACAAAGGATTTTACTTGTTTCATTTTGATAGAGTTGCACATTCAGAAATCAGCTGCCAATAAATGGCCTACCATGCACATAATTCTGAATAAATGCAGGTATATATTCTTCAAATAGCTCCAAATGTAATTCAATGTTATGTTTGAAAAACTTTGCATAGACTTCTCTTTCCTTATTATTTAGGCAGGTATGCCAATATGTTCCTTGTTGTCTTAACAGACTCAGAAGCATGTTCATTTAAAGCACCATTGCTATGTGATTTGATTTAAGTGATTTAGTAGCCCTGAGTTGCTAGATTCTATCACAAAATTTGTGAGACATCCTCAAAGGAAGGGCCACTCATCCCATTCAAAACCTTTTTTTGCCATTTAGCCTCACTAAACTTTTTCTGACTTCCGTAAAGAATGGATGAATCCACCCTATAGAATGCCTTTTTATAATCAAAGGTCGCCACAGTCAGAGTGGTCCCTCTCCAATGTATGATCCATCAGAGACACTAATACATCAGTAACAATGGACATATCTCTTCCCTGACCACATCCCTCATGTTTTACTCCAGTAAGCAAAACTAGTGCCAAACCTATTTTAGTTACTGTCACCTCAGTGCAATAGACACTGGCTGCCATCAGAGAGGAGGCTAGAGCCTTAAAAGAGCTCTGTAGGCCATCCAAGCCGCCTTGAATGCCCTCCAGGAAGGCATTGCATTGCTTTATCTGGGATGCCAGCCCCTGGATGTCATTCATTATGGTTCACTGCTCTACAAAGATGGATCTCAGGAGATCAATAGCTTCCTCACTGAGGGCAGCAGGTCTGACTGGGGCAGGGCCTGAGGTGCCTGGGGCGAAGGAGACCCCAGCATCCTGGTCGAGCGGGCACAGGCAACCCGATGAGGGGCTACTGGGAGTGCGGTGCTGGTACAGGAGGTGACAGAAGATGAAGTAGCTGGGCTGGTTCCAGAGGGATCCGCCACCACCAGGGAACTCCCATTAGAGGTGGAATCAGAGTCAGTTGTATCAGCTCCTGTCCCCCCCTTGGTGCTCCCCTCACACTCACTCCCACTGGTCCCCTTGGCGTCAGTGGATTCTGCCTCCTGGGTCCCGTGGGCTGCAGCTTCCTCACTCACCAGTGCCTCTGCTCCTTTGCCAAATGATGCTAATGCACACATGGGCAGGATGACAAAAGGAGAGAAGGGGGATAAAGAAAGGGAGCAGAGGGTCAATCGCAGCACCAACAGCACAGATGGCCACACTGGCATACCATTGGCTAGGTACTACAGCAGGTAGGAGCCAAACACTGCCATCTGCATAGTTACTAGGACCAACTAAGCCTTGTATGCCAAGGAAAACCAGCTACCTAGCAATAATAAATAAGCATACCACCCAACATACCTAAGCTAGAGCATGCAGCAATGTCTAAACTGGCATATTGGGGCATCTACTGACTAGAGCCCTGCACCCAAATCCCATGCAAGGCAGTAAATGATGAATGTCACACACTGTACTCACCCCCTTGTGGCTGCTGTGCTGCACTCCAGCACCCATCCAGCTCTGGGTAGGCCACTACCAGTATGCAGGCCATTAGGGGGGTCAGGTCCCGACGGGCCCTCCTTCCTCGTTGGGAGGCCACCCCAAGCTGGGCCTCCGCAGTCTTCCGGGCCTAGTATCTCAGGTCCTTCCACCGTTTCCTGCAGTGGGTGCTCCGCTGGCTATGGACCCCCAGGGTCCGCATGTCCTTGGCGATGCACGCCACAACCTCTTTTTCTGATTGGTGGTGACCCTCAGAGGAAACACAGACAGAGGGACACCATGAACCATACAATCCAGCCTGTCACACATATGGCCTACATACAGCATTTGCCCCTCATCAAGCACACACATGACCCGTACCTCTTTATTCACATTGCCTGCAGCCACACCTCCCCAAATGACACACTGCCACCATACACATTCATCTACATGCAGCCATGTCACATGCAACATACACATGATGTACTCACCTGTTGGTCTTGAGGCCCATACAACTGCCAATACAGGGGTAGAACCCTATCCACCAGCCTCTCCAACTCCTTCGACATGAAGGCTGGGGCCCTTTCCCCTGTAGCATGGGCCATGGCAGGTACCAGACACAGGTCACAGCAGCACACACAGTGGGAATGTAATCCAGTGGAAAGTCAGGAATCAAGTGAAGTAGTAGGAAGAAAATGGCGGTCACATCTGCAGCGGTGAACACCGTCACAGCCGGCATGGATCATTATTCTTTCCTGTACTCCATAGAGCCCCAGGTTATCCAGTGAGGAATTGCATGGCGGTGCAGACCGCCTTCCGCCATGATGCCGATAGAGTGAGATTACTTCCACCTGTCCCTGCATACAGGACAGGTGGTTGCCATTGCTAGTACTCATTTATTGAATTTAAAACTGCATCACTGGTATCGAATGTATACACCTAGACAATTTTAGTGTTCCTCATACATACATGCTCTGTGTACTCTGATGTTGTGTGTCCATAAGTCCTGTTGTCACTCCCTTTTTACTTTGGGGTCCCTTAGATACCAACCACTGCGGAGGAATAGGAGGAGAAGGCAAGCACCTGTGCACAGACCCCTTGTGGACTTGGCTACAATGGAGGACAGGCACATCATACTCACCTATTGTCTGGACAGGGCCACAATTACAGAGCTGTGTGCACAATTAGAGCCTGATCTTCTACCTGCTATCCATTGCACCACAGTAATAACGCCCTCTTGTGCAGGTACTATCAGTGCTCCATTTCCTGACAACAGGTTCTTTCCAGGTGACAGTGGGCTTGGCTGCAGGAATGTCACAGCCAATGTTCTCTATTGTGCTTGCAAGGGTTTTGGCTGCTTGCTCAAACACACAAGCTACATTGAATTTCCCCAGGTTGATGATTTGTCCACTGTAAAGGCTGGATTCTACGCAATGGGACACATACCACATGTGATTGGGGCCAGTGATGGGACCCATATTGCCTTAGTCTCCCCCTGGCCAATGAACAAGTGTGCAGGAATAGGAAGAGTTTCCACTCACTCAATGTCCAGATGATGTGCCTTGCTGACCAGTATATCGCTCAGGTCACTGCCAAGTATCCTGGGTCGGCGCATGATGCCTTTGTCCTAAGGAATAGCAGTGTCCCACAGCTGATGGCCCGACTACAGAGGCACAGAGTGTGGCTTACAGGTGAGCCTGAGTCCCCGCCTAATGTATGTGAGTGTATGCCCACAGGAGTCATACCCCATGCCATTGTGCAAGGCTAATGTGTATCCCTCACTTCTTCCAGGTGACTCCGGCTACCCAAACCTGTCCTGGCTCTTGACCCCTGCTAGGAATCAGAGAACAGGGGCTGTGAATAGGTACAATGATGTTCATGGGAGTACTGGGAGGATTGTTGAACGGACCTTCAGTCTCCTGAAGGCCAGGTTCAGATGCCTCCATCTGACAGATGAATCCCTATGCTACTTCCCTAAGAACATCTGCAAGATTGCTGTGGTGTACTGCATCCTGCACAATTTGGCCCTCAGACACCGTGTGCCCTGTCTGCAGGCAGTGGGGGTGACAATGAAGCTGTAGCAGCAGTAAGCACTGAGGACAGTGAAGAGGAGGAAGAGGAGGAGGAGGATGTGGACAACAGGACACA
Organism: Pleurodeles waltl; assembly: GCF_031143425.1. Lineage (NCBI taxonomy): Eukaryota > Metazoa > Chordata > Amphibia > Caudata > Salamandridae > Pleurodeles > Pleurodeles waltl. The sequence continues at coordinate 916,811,381 of NC_090444.1, read as the reverse complement.
TATCATACAGCATTACTTCCAATGACACTCAGGTAAGACTGTTGAAGTATACATTTCTCCATCACAGTGCTATGAGGCTGTTGTATAATGCGAGTCACTACTTTGCATCCCACCTGACTGTCACCTATGACTTTCCTTATTGCTGATGTTGGTGAGGTTACAACAGTGTAATGCTGTGATGTGTTCAGACTGCTGAGACACATATGTAGGATGGATGAACACATTACAGGACATTTGCACAGGATCATGTAGTTCAATACAGTTCAATACCATGTACATTTTCTTCAGATAAAGCACTATTACTCAAGTTTTGTCCAAGGGTGTTTATTTATAAATTTGGTATACAATGCAAAGTGCAGTAGGGTGAGGTGATGGTTGGGAAAAGTCCATTGTAGTGGGTCAGTCTGTTTGTAGCACAGGTCCAGTGTCCAAGGGGCCATAGGAAGAGGAACAATGGCAGTTCAAACTGGACATGGTAACACAGTGGAACACAAGGGTGACATTCTGGAGGGGCTAATTTCCTGGTGGTGGTCTTGTTCTTGGCAACTGTCTCTGGTGTCTGTCTGGGTCGAGGGAATGTTTCCGGGGTGGTTCACTTTCTGCAGGGGAAGGGGTGCTGTTGGCCTGTAGGTCCTGTGGCAGGGCCTTCTGTCCACTAGCTGCAGCAGATGTGGAGGATTGGTCAGTACACTAGCTAGGGGTAGGGGCCTGCCTGTGTGCTGTGTACTCCCGCATGATGTTGGCCATGTCATCCAGCACCCCTGCAATGGAGGCCATGGTGGTATTCAAGGCCTGCAATTGTTGCCTGACCTCTTGGTAGTGTTCCCCCTGCAGCTACTGGTTCTCCTGCATGATGTTGAGCACCTGACCCATTCTGTCCTGGGATTGTTGGTATGCCCCCAGGAAATTTGTGAGTGCCTTCTGGGCAGTCGGTTCCCTGGGCCTGTCCTCCCCCTGGTGCACAGCTGTCCTCCAACTGTCTCTGACCCCCTGTGCCTGTGTCTTCTGAATGGTGTGCCCACTCCCACTGACACCAGGACCCTCATTGTCTTGCCTGTGTGGTGTGGACTCGGGTCCCTGTACAGATGGGCAGACTACTGATTGACGTGTCCTGGGACAGAGGTCTGGGGGCATTGGCTTTCTGCTGTGGTGTTAGATTCAGAGGGGGGGCTCTGTAGTGGACTGACTGTGGGATGGGGTAGCCATCTGACCAGTGGTCCCAGATGGGCCAGGGAGTTCATCCAGATCCAGAGCTGCTAAGCTGCTGTCATCACTGGGGGCATCTTCTAGTGGGGGACTTGGTAGCCGTGGCACCTCCTCGCCAGAGACATTGGCTGGGGTACCTGTGGGAATGTGAGTGATGTGTTAGGGTACTTGTCTGTGACATAGTCTGCATTCCTAGCTTTCCCAATCACATTGGTGTTGTCCTCCCAACTTTGGTAGTGTATGGTGATGGATTGGTGGATTGGTAGTTCTCCAGGTTGTGCATGCATGGATGGTGAGTGTGCATGCAGAGCTGGAAGGGATGTGCTTGTAGTGTGTATGGCATGCAGGGGTTGACATTTTGTTGTTGTAATTGGGATGAGGCACTGTGTGGATGGAGTGGGGTGAAGGGAGTCAGGGTGAAGGGGTGAGATGGCATGCAGGTACGGGGGTGATAGGTTGTAAATGGTGACCCACCAGTGTCAAGTCCTCCTGCTACTCCAGTGAGTCCCTCAGGATGCAGTATTGCCAAGACTTGCCCCTCCCATGCTGTCAGCTGTGGGGGAAGAGGTGGGTGTCCATCACCAGTCCTCCTGGTGGCAAGCTGGTGCCTTGCTGCAATAGAACGCACCTTCCCCCATAGGTTGTTCCACGTCTTTCTTATGTCGTACCTTGTGCATGGATGTTGTCCCACTGTGTTTACCCTGTCCACGATTCTCTGCCATAGCTTAATCTTCCTGGCAATGGAGATCTGCTGTACCTGTGCTCCAAACAGCTGTAGCTCTACCCTGACTATTTCCTCCTCCATGACCCACAATTCCTCATCAGTGAAACGGGGATGCCTTTGTGGGGACACGGGTGTTGTGTGGTATGTGTGTCGTGCAGAGGGTGATGTGTGAAGTGGTGGGGTGTGTGGTGCGTGAGGGATGAATGATTAATCATGGTATGTGTGTGCAGTTGTCTCTGGGATTGGCCTTGCAAGTTGTGGCAGTCTTCTCGTATTTGCAAAGGTTTGTGGGTGTTGTGGGGGGGTGTTTTATAGTGCCGTCGGTGGGTGTGTGGGGTGTGTGTAATTATGTCAGGTTTGATTTTTTTGTTCTGGCCAATCTTGTCTTGTTTCGTATTTGGGTGGCCATTTCCTCCTTGGCGGTGTGCACCGCCAATGGTTTACCGCAGTTGAATGTCCGCTGTGGTGATTTGTGGGTCATTATTTAGAGGGCATTGTTTTGTATGGGTGGTAGTTCTTTGGGACTGGTGGATCTGTGGTTGTGGTTGGTTTCTGTCGGGTTTGTGTGTCATAATCTGGTGGATGGATGTTCACCTCCGCAGCGGCATGTTGGCGGCAGTCACCGCGGAGGTATTCATTTTTACCGCCAATGTCATTATGAGGGCCTATGTCTTTATACGTGCCTGGATCTATGATAAAGTTCCAGGTGGTACAAAGTGATGGAAGTAATCACTTTCCTTTTAAATTCAAATTAGTGGAAGGGGGAAAAAAAGCAGGGAGACACAGTGATCCCAGTACAAATGGATTACCCTAGGTGATGTACTGCCAGAATAAATGAAGAGAGCTTGAAAAAACTGGCTAACTTTCAGCAGAATCTAGCGATAAGTAGTCCGCCAATAGATAATATAATGTGGTATGAAGCTATAATTAATCAAGAAGTTGATTGTTTGAGGGTTACATTTAAAAGAAAGGTAGTGGGGGAAAACTGGGACGAGAGAAAATTTACCAAAGGGCAAGTATGGTTTAGTAATGAATGCCAGAAATTAAATGCACATATAAGAAAATGAGAACAAAAACTTAGGAAAAAGTATAATATTGAGTGTTACTATGATCTACAGAAGAAAAAGAACATGTATAAGATGCTTATTAGGAAACAGAAAAGAGCTTAAAAAGAGAAATGTTGGGGAGATCTGCTGGGTGCAATAGAAACAATTCACACACTCACTCAGACACATACACTCACATGCACACACTCAAACAGACACACACACTTGCATGCATGCACTCAGACATGTTCACTTGCATGAAGGGACTCAAACTCACACCCCCTTCCCCCCTCCACATTCACACAAACACCCCCCTTAGCATACACGCACTCACAAATGCACACAAAGACACCCCCTACTCCCCGCATTCATATACTCACGCAGACACCACATACATTCACACAACACCTCAACCCTCCCACCCCCCTCCTTTTGGATGATCAACTTACCTGCTTCAGCGAGGTGGCCGTCCAGAAGTGAATGGGTCCCGCCGCTTTCCACAACCGGCACTGCACTGCCATGCAGGAAACTGCAGCATTACGGATTGTAATACTGCGGGTGGCATCCTGTTGGCGTAGTGGTGCTGGCAGTTTGAAACCTTCTCTATTACAACGTTGTCCAAGCTGACAGTGTCAGATTTCCACCCGAAATAAGGCATAAGTTGTCATAACGTCATAATATGGCAGTCTTTGGACCCCCAGCACTGGCTGTCTTTTGGAGCTCGCAGCTTCGGCGGTCTTTCGAAAAGACCGCCAAAGTCATAATGAGCACCCAAGTGTTATGTTTTGGGACTAAAACTGTAAATTTTAACTGGATGTTAAGGACCTCAAAGTTGGAAATTGTGAAACAATATAAATATTTAGGAACATGGTTTGAGCAGTCCCTGAAATGGAATTCTCACCTAAAGGCATTGAGTGTAAGAGCCCTCACATAAGTTGGTGGTTTGAAAATTTTTAACAAGAATTAAGGCGAGTTCTCACTTGGCCTGTTCTGAAAGCGTATGCAGCTATGGTTCCGCCTCAGTCCCAGTACGGAGTAGGATTGTAATATATATGTGGAAAAAGATTAGATTTTGGCAATGGCTGACCAATGGGGAGGAGAATAAGGTGTCTCAATGTTGCAAGAATGAAATTGAGAAAAGTGAATTGAAATGGTTCATTGGAGTCAGGAACAGTATAGAGCAGGGGTCTCCAACCTTTTCTGTAACAAGAGCTAATTATGTTCAATGAAAAACATCCTGAGCTACTTATGTTAGTGATATAGTAGTGACCACACCAAGATTGTCAGCAGCTATCAGGTCAGTGCATTAGATGGTGTTGTCACCAATAAAGTAAAAAAGTATTATCAATTTGGAATGTCTCTAAATGCGTAATACATAATAGACGTAGCTGCAAAGCTAAATCTCTCCAACTCAAATAATGGTTTTAAATACTTTTTGAGTATTCAGCCATTTTTCTCCAACAACACCTTATGAGTACTGAAAATACACACATGTGTATTTCAAATTTATGCTTTGTAATTTTTTTAAATCAAAATAATACCTCAGCCAAGCAAAAGCTTCTATAGTACAATCCTGGGCTGCACACAGGAGAGCTACTAGCAGGGCACTGGTGAGCTTCTGGTAGCTCATGAACTATTCTTGGAGATGCCTAGTCTAGAGGAAGTTAATAGGGGTGTGTGAGCCAAGTGGCATTCACAGAAATTACATATAGAGTTTGGTATAAGTGAGCTCAGAATAATAAGCAAGGAATTGTCTTGAAGGTGCAACCTACAATATCCTTCGGGGAAGCAATCTGTCCATTTTATGTTTAGCTCATGGCAGAAAGATGATTGGTTTCCATATAAAGATTAATTGCCTGAGGCTAGGAATTAACACCTGTTATAAAAATGAAAAAATGCAAATAAGGATGATAGGGCCAGGGCGGGAATTCTATCTGTGGTATAAAAATGAACTGCAACATCTTGCACATTTATTGAATTGTTTAAAATTTTTAACTTTACGGAAAATGATTTTACGTCCATTTCTTTTACAGGATGGTATTAAAAATCACATGCAAGCTGTTAAATTATGAACAGAACTGAGCTCTTTCGATATTGCTTATGCTATTGGGAAGTTTATGATTGCAGTAAAAAATGTTTTTTTGTGTGTATAGGATAACAGGTTTTATGAAATGTGCATTTATTAAACCTAATCTTAGTGATGTTGTATAGTATCCTATTATATATATGTGTTGTTTTATATGTGTTTATGTAATTGGTTTAACAGACATAAGTCTAAATAAACATTTCTTTGATTGACTGATTGACAGAGATGCACACATGCGCTTGTGTGTGCACACAGTCACACTATGAAGAACTTATAAACATGTTGTCAGTCAGCTGTTCGTCACTCACTATCTTTAGAACCTTCATTCTCTTTCCCATATTAATTGACTGTCACATTTGGAAATGTGCTGCCATCTGATGGCAAGGATAATTTCTCCCTATGGACATCACTATTCTCCATGGGGTTTCTCTCCTCACTGAGATTGTTTTCCATTTCCCAACCCTACTTATAGGGCAGAAATGTTGTGCCTCAAACGAATGATTAGTAGAAAACTTGATCCTTTTCATTAAAATCAGTAAAAGTGCATTTGAGAATTCTTGACTCTGATTGTGTACAACCCTTCTCTTTGAAATAGTGGAACACAGGGAACCTTTCCTCCAGCACTACTGTACCTTTTTGTCCATTCCTTGATACTTCTATAGATTTGCTGCTCAAGAGTTTCTCAAGTGACAGTTTGAGCATGGATATAGAAAGAACTTCAGTGCATATAATGTCTGGCACTAATCCTGAAATGTGTGCCAATAGTGGCTGTCTTTGAGGAAATGGGACTGGAGAGCAGTTTGCAGGCAGTACAACCTGTTCTATAAGATGCTTCACTGGGGGCCACAATTGATGCACTAGGAAGAAGTATCATGTTATACAAATATTATATATTATGAAAATTGTATATCTTTATATATATATATCACACATAACAGCTTATGGATCAATGGGAAAATAGAATTTTCAGAGGGACACCTGTCCTGTGGTATCATGATGCTGGATGTGGAGCAGTAAGCACTTCCCAAGGAGCTGGGGGAGAAACAGTTGTTTCAAAGTTTCAGTGACCATGTTTGCTATAGAGTATGTATTTATCATGATTAAACAAGAGGAACAATATGAATGTATATGGAGAGTAGTCAAGGTTAATGGCAAATAAAGGCTCTTCACACAAACCATTCAATGAATAAAAAACACTCTAAAAGCAAACTTTTTGTCACGTTTATTGGTCAGTAATACCCAAAATGAATGAAATTGAAATATTAGCACAAACAAATGTGGATATCCTTTCTCCCATCAAAACAAAATTAATCTCTTTACGAGTCCTCACACTTGGCCCTATTTGCTAAGGTAAATGTACACATAAATAAATCTACACATGTAAATGTACTCTTACGCTTGGTATTAAATTTACTATTTTGGGGTATTCACTATTTAAAAATGTAAGTTTCCAACAAAGAGTAGACACGTGTCCCTACCTACTAAAACCAAGGTTTGGAGCCTAGTTTATGAGTACAAAGTTACTAATAGTAAATGTACATTCTGCAGAGGTCTCCATTTTTTGGGGGGCAGAAATCCCTCAATGGTATATAGAGAAAAGTAAAAACAATTATTAAATGTTAAAGAAAATGGTAAACATATTTTATGCTGATTAATAGTGTAAACTAATAAAATAAAAATGCTGCAATGCTATTAAATTAAATTCCAACTTAATATTTAAAGATTTATAAAAAAACAATTACCATCTCATGTAAAATGTTTGTATTTCCTCATCATGTAGTAAATATTACTGAAGGTTATGTATGTCACCAAATCGATCCTCACTTTTATTTACATTAAAACTCTTTAAGCTATCTTGCTTCCTGACATTTCCTTCCTTTTGGGCGCCTTCATACTTTCATAATTTGTGACTCATGGTCTCCCTCTCTTCATAGAGGTTGCCTCACACAGATCGCCATTTGACTCTAAACTCATCAGCACTATTTTCCAGGCACTTCATTTTCTTCTACATTTTTTACTGCTATCTCATACCTCTTCTAACCCCAATAAGTGCACTACTCCTGTTACGGATTGAACTGCCTCATTGTTTCCCTGTTACAATGTGACTCTGTTCACCTATAGTTTAACAATATAATAAGCCACTTTAGTAGTATCTACCCTCTTTTTTGAGGTAATGCGGGGTACTTGTCAAAACTATTCACATATATGTGCTCTGTTGTCTGTTCATAATTATACTCAGTGCTACAATTTATTTTTTACTTTGTGTAACTTATTACTTTTATGCTTGTCTCTTTTTCATGTATGTTTGTTATATTTGGTATTTTTTTGTGTACAGCAACTACTCGGGCCTATATATACACTTGTCATGATGATGAGTCTATTATGTACAAAAGATCATAATGCTGTTGACATTATATACAGACTGTTTCATGCTTTATTAATTGTAAAACGGAGGGGCTGGATTCTAACTGATTGTTTGTGATACAAATATCACACTTTTCAGGCACATGTATAACTTTTGTTGCCTGCGCATGTCTTCATGTCACGTTTGATTCACCATCAATTACAACTTTGTTTTGATACATTTATTTATATTGTTTTAATATTAAAAATCATTCAATGGCAGTGTGTTTCTTTACCAGTTGTTGACAATGTATGGTGCTGGAATTACTCTAGGACAGACCTGGAGTACATTTAGGACTGTCTTAGGATTTGTCTGGCTCTCATAACTATAGAAGTGCAGTTTTTAGATAGCAATGGGCTTACTGTTTTGTGGGTGTTTGTTCTACCATAAATCCCTCCCTACCCCTCTTTCAACCCCCTCCTTACTCCATTTACTACTAAAATGTAGGCATATATGTGGGGAGATCTCCAAAATCAGGACTGAGATCTCTGCATTGAAAAGACAGGAGAGGCAAAGACATAGACCTTTGAATGTAGTTTTTTGAATTTTTATATTATGTAATTACTACTATTGTAATGCTGTAAACATCTTAAAACATGCAGTTTGCGAATTTCTCCCTACTTCCGTCTTAAAAATAACATAAATTCACAATAAGAGACAATACCTGTAATTATAGCTTGATATGGACACTGGTAGGATTGCATAAAAAGTATTGGACCAGGCCAATCCGCTTGTGTATAATCTTCGATGCCCACAATAAAAATCCATTATATAGCAAGTACTAGGAAACCAGTGGTATTAGCTATTCATAGCTATTATATACTTTCAGAATCTCAAATTAAGACATGGTGAATAGTCCATTTCTCCTCAGTTTTTGATAAACATGTCAAAAAATATCATCTACTACAGATTCAACATCAGCAGAGCACACCAGGCTTCTGGTTACACCTGCCCAGATGCCCAGGCCTTCATGACGCTTGTAGCCATATACATGCTTCATGAAACCTGAGAAACTACATAGTGAATTACTACATATAAATACTTATCCACGCTTGGGGCCTCCTTACGACTTTGGCAGTCTTTTTGCAAGACTGCCGCGGTGGCAGGTGCGAAAAGACCGCCATGTTTGCAGTAATCTGACTGCCTTATTAAGAGTCACATTATGAGGAAGTCCAAAAAAACAGCCACAAATCCGGCACAGCTAGGACACAGGAGGGCGGGAATGAGGAGGTTCCACCATCAGCACCGCAATGACAAAAACCTTCAACCCACCAGATTACAACCTGCAAATCACTACAGTGGTTCTTCCATAGTGGAAAACCATTGGTGGTCTGACCCGCCACACACAGAATTCACTCCTGCTAGAACAGAACACCACATTGGACAGTTCGAATACCCCACAAATGACACACATCAACACACCAGTCACACCTACTCACTGCACTATATAACATCCCCCCAAACAACCCACAATCCTTTGTGATGAAAAAGAACACCACATACACAGAGAAGCCACAATCTCTTGACTAAGCACTGATACACCATAGGCACATTTACACTTCACACTCACCACACACCACGCAACTGCACAAACAACACTATACACACATCACAACTGCACACAAACCATACAAACTACCACCACTCACAAACACCCCAACCCCACCAACCATCATACACTGCACCCTACATACACAACACCCACCCCCACCCACAACACAACCACCATGTCACGTCAAAAGCACCCACACTTCTATGATGATGAGTTAGGTTCATGGTCGATGACATCATCAGGGTAGAGCCACAACCCTTAGGAGCACAGGTACAGGAAACCTCCATAGACAGGAAAATTGACTTATGGCAGAGAATATTCGACAGGGTCGACTCAGTGGGCAACCATCCACTCACAAGGGAGGACATCAGGAAGAGGTGGAATGACCTTAGGGGAAAGGTGCGTTCCATGGCTTCACAACTCCAGATAGTCAGGCACAAGACTGGCAGTGGGCCCCCACCACTTCCCCCAGAGCTCACATCGTGGGAGGAGAAGGTCTTGGACATCCTGCATCCAGAGGACTCACTGGAGTACCTGGACGACTGGACTGTGATGAGAAACTATGACTCCCCTGGTACAACACCACCAAAACACCACCAAAACCTCCCCAATACACCCCATCTCCCGCTACACCTCCCACCTAATCACCTAATGCCCCTCCCTTGCATGCCACACCACCACCCTGCCCCTGTGCCAATATATACCCTGCCAAGTGCACGGATAGCACAGCAATTACTATCAGTCTTACTCCCACAATGCACTAGCCCATCTCCATTAAACCCTGCAATATACACTTCACATCACATCTACACCAATTTGATGCTTCAACTGAGGCCCAATATTTGGCATTGACAGCAATGCTAACACAATGCCAAACACGTCCTAAGTGGCAGGGTTATGCCCAGACGTGGGTCCCTTGCTCGCTGCACCACTGGATTCAAACTAGCCTGGCTGATGAAGGGTGAGACCCAGAAACTGGTCCCAGGATGCCTGTTTCCTGTCCAGGGAGGACTTTGCCGAGCAGTTTGGGCTGGCCTGTTTCCATGGGGAACACGGTCAAGACTGATTTGCATATGTCTGGTTCCAAACTGGGGTGACGTGGCGAGCAAAATAATGATGGATTAAGCCCAGATCTGTGACTGGGGGTGAGTGTTTGAAAAGTTTCAACACTCTGTCAATCATTTTATTTTGTTTTGTGATGTTGCTTTGTGCGCCTTAAGTGGGAAGGGTATGCCCAGACGTGGGTCCCTTGCTCACTGTGCCACTGGATTCAAGCTAGCCTGGCTGATGAAGGGTGATACCCTGAAGCCGGTCTCAGGATGCTTGTTTCCGGTCCAGGGAGGACCTGGCATGGCAGTTCGGGTTGGACTGTTCCAATGAGGAACAGGGTCAAGACTGATTTGCATATGGCTGGGTCCAAACTGTGGTGGCATGGTGAGCAAAAGAACGATGGATTAAACCCAGATCTGTGACTGGGGGTGAATGTTTGCATTGTTCAGCGCTCCGTCCATCACCCTTTTGTGTTCCTAAAGTTGCCATAAGAGGGAAGGGTATGCTCAGACGTGGGTCCCGTGCTCACTGTGCCACTGGACTCAAGGTAGCCTGGCTGATGAAGGGTCATACCCTGAAACCGGTCCCAGGATGCTTGTTTCCAGTCCAGGGAGGACCTGGCCTGGCAGTTTGGGCTGGACCGTTCCCATGAGGAACAGGGTCAAGACTGGTTTGCATATAGCTGGGTCCAAACTGGGGTGGCTTGGTGAGCAAGAGAATGATAGATTAAACCCCGATCTGGGACTGGGGGTGAGTGTTTGCATTGTTCAGCGCTCCGTCCATCATCCTTATGTGTTGCCATTACAGAGACACACGTCCTATGCATTGCGTTGTGCGTTGTGTGTAATATTGTCAGTTGTATGGCAGTGTGATTCTGTTGCATGGTATTGTGGTGTTGTTATGTATTGTTGTATGTATGTGTTGTCATATGGAGGTGTGCAGGGAGAGTGCTTGGTGAAGCGTTTGTGTAGTTGCAGTTGTGATGTGGCTGTGTGAGTCAGTGGTGTTGTGTATGATTGTGTTAGATAGTGCCAGTGCTGTGTGTGTGGGTTGGTGTGTATATGGCATGTGTGTGTTGGCCATGGTGTGTGTAGATTCGGTGTGCGTGTGTGTAGTATGTGTGTGCGTGTGTGTATTTAGGTGTGTGTGTGTGTTTGTATGGGTGTGGGATTACATGTGTGTGTCTGTCGCAAGCCGTTCCGGATGTGTGTGTGTGCTAATGCCTTTCCCTCTAGTGTGTAGTAGGTGTGTGTACTTATGGTTGTTGTCTTCATCACTGGTTCTGAAGTTGTTGTGCGAGCAGTGGGAGGACTTCGAGTTCAGGCTCCAGGGCAGCTCTGGGCACATCTGTGTTTCTAAAGGTGAGTGTTTCCTTTTATAGAGTTGGTTTCCGCGAGGGTTTTGGTGCGGTGCAACCACAGTGGAAACCCTGGTGTTGTGCAGCCTCATAATATGTCAGGCGAAAACATGCTTCCTGCCGGTCTGAAGGTGCCTACCGCCATCTGCGGCAGCCTAACTGCACTGGCAGTACTGGCAGCAGTTTAGCGGTGTTCCGATGGGAACACCACCATGGTCATGAGTTGGTAGTCCTCACCGCTTGGCTGTTGGCCGTACGACCGCCGCCGCCAACATGGCAGTCCTGAGACTGTTAAACTCATTATGAGGGCCTTGGTCTAGCCTAGCAGGTATTTTAGTTCATTTGTGTTGCTTACAATGTTTTGATGTGCCTGAAATGTTGTATATTAACTGCTCTGAATTATCTACAAATGCAAATAAACACAGTTTAAAAATAAAGCACAATGCACCAGGCATGAATTAGTATGATGTTTGAATTAGGCTGGGTACAATAAAAAAAACTAAGAGCAGAATACCTGGTGTGAATTTCAAATAATGTATTTCAGCTAATGGTGGGTATATTCTATCTAAAAAGCTCTCAACATTTGGCACAGATTTGCAGTTGAAAAACGATTTTATTAAAACACATTTTGTGTATCAGCATCTCTCTGTAATATAGGTCCAATTTTAGTATTTTAGCTTTTTGGAATAGCTAAAAGTAATTGAATTATGATCTGTCCAGAGATGGAGGATCTCTGGTGAGATCATAATGGGGGATCCGAATCAGACATCGCCAAGATTTAACATGTTTAAACCAAGGAATTTCCAGCATATTTTTCACACCCAATGAGGACTTTTTATATGGCTCGAAGGCATCATTTAACTAAATACAAATCCGATATAGGAGTGACCTAAGATTGGATTTATGCCCTCTGCTTCTTAAACCTTGGTCCAAATGAACTGGAACTGGTGCATTTAAGTGACGTTTTAATAATGAATTTTAAAAACTATTCTCAAATGTAACTAATATGTCCGAATTTAAAAAGACTCCAAATCTCTAGGTCATATAGAGCACCAGATAGTGCGTTTGCTCTATACATTTCATGAATAGGTGATACAGATTGGGACTTAAATCCCCTAGCAAAATTTACTGCTGCAGCAGCTCCAAGGTTCCGAGTTAACTATCTTTGAGACTCCAATGAGTGTGAATTAGGCAATCTTACTCCAAGATAGTCATATCCTGGTATCTTCTTTATTGGGGCTTCTTCCATAAAAACACAATTACAAAAACATTTATGTGGACTGAAAATCATAACCTTTGCTTTAGCAGCATTAATTTCTAACCTATGGGCAGTATAAAAAAGAATGGAATTGACCTATTAAATATATTTTGAAGGCCCAGCAGAGTTTTCAATAAGAATGGATTTCAGTAGCGAATAACAAAGCTGGCACCTTCTGCCCTGCAAGTATAGAGGGTCATGTTCTACAACCACATAAGTAATCTATTGCATCATTTATAAAAAGTGTGACTAAAACAGGTGATAGCGTACAAGTGTTCTCCCCTCTTTTAATTTTTATGGCTCGGTTACTTCTCCTTTTGAACTTCAGTGGATTTACAAACATTTTTTGACTATACATGAGTTATTTTAAAAAGTAAGGGCCAGATGTAGGTAAGTATGGTTTTGCGAGTTGCAATTTGCGAGTCATAGAGACTCGCAAATTGCAACTCGCAAAACCACATGCAGAAAGGTGTCTCAGACACCTTCTGCGAGTCGGTATGGGGTCGCAATGACCCACCTCATTAATATTAATGAGGTGGGTCGCAAATTGCGGCCCCATACCGACTATGGGCACTCGCAAACATGGAGGCCTGCTGTAGTCAGCAGACCTCCATGTTTGCGACTGCTTTTCAATAAAGCAGGTTTTTTTTTTCAAAGTGCAACCCGTTTTCCTTAAAGGAAAACGAGCTGCACTTTGAAAAATAAACCGAAACCTTTTGTTTCGGTATTTTTCAGGGCAGGTAGTGGTCCATTGGACCACTGCCTGCTCTGAAAAATTATTTTTGTGATCATTCACAAAGGGGAAGGGGTCCCATGGGGACCCCTTCCCGTTTGCGAATGAGTTACCATCCACTTCTAGTGGATGGTAACTGCGAGTTGATTTGTGACCGCTTTTGCGGTCACAAATCAACTTACATCGCGGTGCGAGTTGCAAATAGGAAGGGAACACCCCTTCCTATTTGCAAGTCGGAAACACATTTTGCGAGTCGGTTCCGACTCGCAAAATGTGTTTCTGCATCGCGCACAGGCATTAGCGCCTCGCAAACGGCGTTTTTCGCCGTTTGCGAGGCGCTAATGCCTTGCTACATCTGGCCCTAAGTTCCTTGGTGCATCAATTTCACTTAGAACCTTCCGCTGCTGAGTCGGTAGGACTCTATCAAAGGCAGCTCTCAAATCCATAAAAGCTATACAAAAGTGTTCCTTTTAAGCTCCACTATGTCCAAAATAGAATAACAACATGAAAGACCTAGTCTATAGTGCATACCTTTGACCAACAGCCAGCTTCTAAGCATGAGAAAGCTTTTGGTGGTGCCATGCAATTATGAAGTCTAGTAAAAAGCTGCTTGCTAAAGATTTGCTGCACATTGTTGAATAAACGAATAGGGCAATTATTCTCAGGGTCAGTGCAATCTTCGTTTTTGTAGGTAGGTACTATTTTGGCTCCCTGTCACAAATCAGGAAGAAGTGGATATAAAAATAAATTAATATATGGAACCCATATACGAGGGCCGAAGCAAAATAGTCAGCAGGAATTTTATCCAGTTCTGTGCCTTTCTACTGTAAGGGGGTCATTATAACCCTGGCGGACGGTGTTAAAGGTGCGGCAATACCGCAAACAGCCCGGCGGACAAAAAAAGGGAATTATGACCCTGGCGGAAGCCGCCAACAAAGAAAGCCACTTTAACACACCGCCCGCCATGGCGGTACAGACAAGCAGCGCAGCGGTCACCGCCAACAGACAGGCGGAAGACAATGTAACGCCCATAGTATCACAACCTACCAATCAGCCACCTTTTCCGGGGCGGATTCACCGTGGATAAAAACACGGCGGAAACAGTTACTGCAATGGGAAAACGCTCACCTGAACACATCCCACGAGGAAGGAGGACTCCATGGAACCGGATTTACAAATTCTACCGGCCCTTGTATTCCTACTCATCTACGAAGAGCAACGCCGGCGCGGGCGAAGACAACGGTGAGTACTGCACCTACGACATAGGGGAGGGGGAGGCAAAAATTAGGGGGACACACACGAAACACCCCCACCGCCACCCCCACCTTTGCAAATTACAACACACACACCAATGCATTTACAAAAATCACAGTAACAACCCACAATCCCCCCGGAAGAATGCAAAGACAAAACAAAATCAGTTCAAACATTGTAATGTATCAATATACATGTTTCAAAAATATACAGATATATCATAAAATCATTCAAAAATATATACATTACGAGAAGTAGTGCAGATATGCACATATCAATGTCCATGCACCACTAGTCCAAAAATGCATGGGCGAGGCCCACAATAGATACCTGTCCACAATCGGAGAGAACACTGCCGGGGCATCAGATAGAAATACAACAGGCACCTCAGGGGGAGTGGAAGGGGGGGCACCTCAGCCGGATGAGTGCAAAGCCAGATCCACGACGGGGCTCCATGCCCATTGATGTATCCTGGGGAGTGCAAAGCCACAGTCTCTCAAGTCTCTACAGTGGGTGGGTTGCCCACTGTACCGTCCTGGGGAGTGCAAAGCCACAGTCTCTCAGGTCTCTACAGTGGGTGGCTTGCCCACTGGACCATCCTGGGGAGTGCAAAGCCACAGTCTCTCAAGTCTCTACAGTGGGTGGGTTGCCCACTGTACCATCCTGGGGAGTACAAAGCCACAGTTTCGCAAGTAGATAACAGCCTCCACTGGCTCTGGAGGGGGACTGGTGCCCAGACTGGATTAGTCTCCCCGTGAAAGTTCCTGTCCCGTCACTGTCCCAGCTGCACATGGGATGACGATGCTTGATGTGGCGGTCTTTTCATTCTTCCCCGGTGCATGCCCTGTTCAGCGGTGCTTTGCCATGGCGGTCTATGGACTGTTTAGCGGTGCTTTGCCATGGCGGTTCTGGACTGTTCAGCGGTGCTTTGCCATGGCGGTCTCTGGACTGTTCAGTGGTGCTTTGCCATGGCGGTTCTGGACTGTTCAGCGGTGCTTTGCCATGGCGGTCTCTGGACTGTTCAGCGGTGCTTTGCCATGGCGGTTCTGGACTGTTCAGCTGTGCTTTGCCATGGCGGTCTCTGGACTGTTCAGCGGTGCTTTGCCATGGCGGTTCTGGACTGTTCAGCGGTGCTTTGTCATGGCGGTTCTGGACTATTCAGCGGTGCTTTGCCATGGCAGTTCTGGACTGTTCAGCGGTGCTTTACCATGGCGGTTCTGGAACGGGCATTGGTGTGTGGCATGGCGTTCCCTCATAGCCCAGCGGGGCCCTCCTGGGCACTGACTCCGGCGGTGGTCTCCTGACCAGTGATGATACTTGGACCCTCCTGGGCAATGACTCTGGAGGTGGCGGTGGTCTCCTGACCAGTGACGATACTTGGGCCCTCCTGGGCAATGACTCCGGCGGTGGCGGTGGTCTCCGGACCAGTGACGATACTTGGGCCCTCCTGGGCAATGACTCTGGCGGTGGTCTCCAGACCAGTGACGATACTTGGGCCCTCCTGGGCACTGACTCCGGCGGTGGCGGTGGTCTCCTGACCAGTGACGATACTTGGGCCCTCCTGGGCAATGACTCTGGCGGCGGCGGTGGTCTCCTGACCAGTGACGATACTTGGGCCCTCCTGGGCAATGACTCCGGCGGTGGCGGTGGTCTCCGGACCAGTGACGATACTTGGGCCCTCCTGGGCAATGACTCTGGCGGTGGTCTCCTGACCAGTGACGATACTTGGGCCCTCCTCGGCACTGACTCCGGCAGTGGCGGTGGTCTCCTGACCAGTGACGATACTTGGGCCCACCTGGGCAATGACTCCGGCGGTGGCAGTGGTCTCCGGACCAGTGACGATACTTGGGCCCTCCTGGGCAATGACTCTGGCGGTGGTCTCCGGGCCAGTGACGATACTTGAGCCCTCCTGGGCAAGGACTCTGGCAGTGGTCTCCAGACCAGTGACGACGGTGCTGGCGGTGGCGTCCCGACCGCTGGGAAGGATGCCGCCCTTCTCCGCCGTGATGCTCACACCAGGCTGTGCAGACTTCCTCTGGCCCTTCCCCACCTTTGGAGGAGTCACAGCTGACTCTGCAATCCCCCTGGGACCCCTGTGAGTTGTTTTGCCTCCAGGATTCTTCACAGGGTCCCGTCGGCCACTTTCCAATTTCAGAGCCTTTACAGGGGGTGGGCTGCCAGTGCCTTGGCTCCGGGTCACACTGCCTGCCCTGGTGTTGGAGGCTTTTTGGCTGAGGCGCTACGACGGGACTGATGAACTGGAGGGGGGGGCAAAAAGGTCAACTTTACAGAGGGACAGTTTCTGACGAACACTGGGATGGGTAGTTTGAGGGGGCCTGGGAGTGGAGGAAGAGGAGGTGGTTGTAGGAGGTGTCACTTTAGGTGTTTTGGGTGCAGGTACTGGAGGCTGTCGTGAGGTGGATGGATGTTGGGTGTGTGGGTGCCCGCGATTGTGTACTTTGGGAGGGGGTGTCACAGACACACTGGGAGAGGACACAGGGGACGTGTAAATGGGAGTGGAGGTGGTGAGTGCAGGTGAGCGGGTGTGGTGCTGGGTGTTCTGGTGCGAGTCCTAGTGTCTGTAGATGTAGTGCATGCAGGTGAGAGTGTAGACGACACTGGGAGGGAGGAGGGAGAAGAGGAGGAGGGGGACACAGTGGAGGCAGTGGATGTTGCTGTGTCTGCATGTGGGTGTTCTTGTGTGTGTGCCTGTGGGTTGTGTGGTGCCTATGTTTGCCTGAGCTTCCCTTGTGTGTTGACTTGTGTGCATGCTGGTCTGTAGGTGTGCTTGGGATGGGCTGGGGTACAGGGGATTGGTTCTGGGTGGAGGAGGTTGGAGGGGGGAGGCTAGACACAGGGACAATGGCTGCCATCAGTGCTGAGGCCAGAGATTGCAGGGTTCGCTGAAGGACAGCCTGACCAGAATGAATGCCCTCCAGGAATGCATTGCCGTGTTGCAACTCCCTTTCTACACCCTGGATGGCATTCACAGTGGTAGACTGCCCAACAGTGAGTGACCTGAGGAGGTCAATGGCCTCCTAACTGAGGGCAGCAGGGGTGACTGGGGCAGGGCCTGAGGTGCCTGGGGCGAAGGTGATGCCCACCCTCCTGGGTGAGTGGGCACAGGGCGAACGCTGAGGGACTGCTGGGAGGGCGGTGCTGGTAGGGGAGGTGGCTGCTGTACCTGTAGAAGTGGGGCGCACAGATGGTAGAAGTGGGGCGCACAGATGGTGCCGCCACCACAAGGGAGCTCCCATCGGCAGACGAGTCCGTGTCGCTGCTTGGTGATCCGGTGGCCGACGTGAAGCTCCCCTCGCCCTCCGTCCCAGTGGTGCATTCTGAGTCTGTGGTGTGGCCCTCCATGGCCATGTGGGATGCAGCTCCCTCGTGCTCCGGTGCCACTGTACCTCCGCCTGATGATGCTGATGCACAAAAGAACAGGGAGAGCACAAAAAGGATGGGGGGAAGACAGAAGAAAGACAGGTTGAGTGCATGGCATACCGCTACCGTTGGCGGACAATACAGACACAGAAGCCCCCTGCACTATGCCGTGCTCCTGGCCTCTACAGATGCAATTTCTGGGATCTGGCCTACATGGCTATGGTGGACATCTGGCACATGGATGCAACAGGGGCATCTATACCTGTACTTGGCACTCTACTGCGGTGGGGTGGAGTGCCACATGGCCTGCATTACGGAGGGGCCCAGTCTATGTTTTTCTGCCTGGCCTAGGTACACCCACAGGCCTCCTCCCCCACCCAGACCCCTCCACTGCGCGCAAAGTCTGCTGAATGATGTTGTACTCACCCCCTTGTGTCTGCTGTGATGCCCTCAAGCGCCCATCCAAATCCGGGTATGCCACCGCTAGGATCCTGAACATCATGGGGGTCATGGGGCGACGGGCACCCCTCCCACGTTGGGAGGCCATCCCCAGCTGAGCCTCCGCCCTCTTCTTGCTCCAGCGGCGAATGTCCTCCCATCTTTTCCGGCAGTGGGTGCCCCGTCTCTGGTGGACCCCCAGGGTCCGGACATCCTTGGCGATGGCACGCCAAATGTCCTTCTTCTGGTGGGCACTGATCTACATGACATGCACAAGGGAAGAAGAGAAGTCATTACCAACTGCACCATCGATGTGAGTGGCCCCCCTCACTACTCTAGCCATGTGGCCCATTCATTCACATGCATTCATGTTCCCTGAACTCTGTCCCCTTCCCTCTTACAACCAGCCCTCTCCACCCAGGCCTAGCCCATACAACGTGCTCCATGTGTACTAACCTGTTGGTCTGGAGGACCGTAGAGTAGCGTGTACTGAGGGAGGACCCCGTCTACCAGTTTCTCCAACTCCTGAGCAGTGAAGGCAGAGGCCCTTTCCCCAGACGCAGCAGCCATTGTCTCTTCCAGACCGAGTTCACAGCAGCACTTGCAGAGTAGGTCCTTTCCTGTCGAAGATCAGGTATCTAGTGATTGAACAGATAGAAAATGGCGGTCACGTCCGCGGCGGTGACGTCCGCGGCGGTGCGTATCATCACCGCCGGCGCACCTGTTCATTGGCTCCTGGGACCCATAGGGTCCTATGTTAACCACATCAGCATTGCGCCGCGGTCTACGACCACCTACCGCGACGGTGTGCAACTCCAACGCAGTTACCCCACAATCCCATTGTCCCCGTTTAGAGGTCAGGCAGCCGCCATTTCAGGGGCCCACATGGCTTCATTTACTTCTGCGTCACACATAGCTAGGCCTACACTCAACACACATACAGGAAGGGTTTTGTGTTTGGTGTCGTCTTCTGTGTAACTGTGGGTACATACCTGGAAACATTTTTACTTGATCATCGATGTTGTCCTTCCTAGGCGCCGTCAGCTGGGACATTTGAGAAGATGGCGGAATCCTCCGGTGTACCGACCGCTGGTGGACCTGTTGACAATGGAGGAGCGACATGTAATTGTCACCTACAGGTTTGACCGTGCCAAAATCCAGGAACTATGTACCCAGTTGGAGCCAGACCTGATGTCACCAATCCGCCATCCCACAGGAATCCCCCTGACGTGCAGGTGCTGTCAGTGCTCCATTTCCTTCCAAGTGGGTCATTTCAGACAACAGTGGCCATGGCATCAGGGATGTCCCAGCCTATGTTTTCCAACGTGTTGTCCAGAGTGTTGTCTGCCCTGCTGAAACACGTAAGGAGATACATCATTTTCCCTGAGGTGGAAGATTTGGCTACAGTGAAAGGGGACTTCTATGCCCTTGGACATATCCCCAACGTCATAGGTGCCATTGATGGGACCCATGTGGCTTTGGTCCCCCCCACAGGAGTGAACAGGTGTACAGGAACAGGAAGAGTTATCATTCGATGAATGTACAGATGGTCTGTTTGGCAGACCAGTACATCTCCCAGGTTAATGCTATGTTCCCTGGCTCAGTGCATGACGCCTACATCCTGCGGAATAGCAGCATCCCTGATATGATGGGTCAACTCCAGAGGCACCGTGTGTGGCTATTAGGGGACTCTGGTTATCCGAACCTGTCATGGCTCTTGACCCCAGTGAGGAATCCCAGGACCAGGGCAGAGGAACGCTATAATGAGGCCCATGGGCGGACTAGGAGGGTGATCGAACGCACCTTCGGCCTCCTTAAGGCCAGGTTCAGGTGCCTCCATATGACAGGTGGTTCCCTATTCTACTCACCGAAGAAGGTGTGCCAGATCATCATTGCCTGCTCGATGCTTCACAATCTTGCTTTGCGACGCCAGGTGCCTTTTCTGCAGGAGGATGGTCCAGATGACGGTGTTGTGGCAGCTGTGGAGCCTGTGGACAGTGATGAGGAGGAAGCTGAGGAAGAAGACAACGACAACAGGGAGTCAGTCATACAACAATATTTCCAGTGACACACAGGTGAGAACATTTTCATTTTTACCATTACATTCACTGTCACACGTCCTCCTCTATCCTGTGCGTAATTTCATGGGATTATTTGGTAACTGAGTTGTTTCTTTCCATTACGGTTTCACAGGTTTGGTTACCAACGTGTGTCATCTGCATGCATCCTTGAGGGACATGTGATGTGTGACATTGGTATATTGCCTTTACACCTAATACCGCTTTTTGACGCTATCAAATATATTACATTTTACCAATTCATAGACTGACTCCAGATTGTTTTGTGTTTCAAGGGTGTTTATTGAAGTGCTCAAAAATGGACGGGGGTTGTAAAATGGTGATGGGTGATGGCGGAGGAATGTCCATGGCAGAGTCCAGTCTATTAGTCTCACAGGTGCACTGCCCATATGGGCATAGGAAGTGGAGCTTTGGCAGTTTAAGTGTGGACAGGTTAACAAAGTGGGACAGGGGGGGGACAATCAGGGTGGTCTAATTTCCTGGCGGTGGTCTTGCCATCTTGCTCTGTCCTGTTCCTGGATCTCAGGGACCGCTTGCGTGGTGGTTGTCCGTCTGCAGGGGGTGGGGTGCTGATGTGGTGGTCCTGTGGCGGGGCATCCTGTCCACTAGCGCCGGCGGAGGTGGTTGGCAGTTCATCGTCCATGCAGTGTCAGGGGCCCCTTGGAGTGCCACGGTGTCCCTCATGGTCTGCTGTATGTCCTTCAGCACCCCTACGATGGTGCCCAAGGCGGAGCTGATGGTCCTGAGCTCCTCCCTGAACCCCAAATACTGGTCCTCCTGCAGGCGCAGGGTCTCCTGCAACTTGTCCAGGACCGTCGCCATCATCTCCTGGGAGTGATGGTATGCTCCCATGATGGAGCATAGGGCCTCGTGGAGAGTGGGTTCCCTTGGCCTGTCCGCCCCCTGTCGGACAGCAGCCCTCCCAGTTCCCCTGTGTTCCTGTGCCTCCGTCCCCTGGACCGTGTGCCCACTACCACTGTCCCCAGGTCCCTGTTGTTGTTGGGGTGGTGGGTTATCCTGGGTTCCCTGTAGTGGTGGACACACAGCTGGGTGGGTGCTGTGCTGGTGTTACCAGAGGGTGGAAGGTCAGTGTTGGGCTGTGCCTGTGAAAGGGGAACCGACTGTCCCGAGGCCCACGATGGTCCGGGCTGGTCATCAGGCTCGAGTAGGGCAGAGCTGCTATCGTCACTGTGGGCCTCTTCTGTGGGTGGAGTGGAGTTGTCTGGACCCTCCGGTGTGGTGACGGTCCTTCGTGATCCTGCAGGGGCATAAGAGCATGATTATTGCATGTGTGTGTGTGATGGTGTGCAATGGGTGGGTGTGCGTGTACCCCAGTGCAAGCATTCCTGTGTGGGGGCTTGTGTGATGATGGTTAGTGGGTTGTTATGGGTATGTGCAGTGGGCATGCTTTTGTGATGGGTGTCCATGCTTAGTTGTGTCATGCAGGGTTTGGTGTTGGGATGTGTAGTTTGTGTTATTAGTACATTAGTGAGGAGTTGGGGTGATAGGGGAGGGTGTGAGGGTGGGGGT
Source organism: Pleurodeles waltl (assembly GCF_031143425.1). Lineage (NCBI taxonomy): Eukaryota > Metazoa > Chordata > Amphibia > Caudata > Salamandridae > Pleurodeles > Pleurodeles waltl. The sequence continues at coordinate 916,789,284 of NC_090444.1, read as the reverse complement.
GTGTGATAGCATGCAGGTAGGGTGGGGGATATGATAGTTAAGAATTGACTTACCAGTGTCCATTCCTCCACCGACTCCTCCGAGGCCCTCTGGATGCATGATGGTCAAGACTTGCTCCTCCCATGTTGTTAGTTGTGGGGGAGGAGGTGGGGGTCCGCCGCCAGTCTGCTAAACCGTGATGTTGTGCCTGGAGACCGTTGAACGCACCTTCCCCCATAGGTCGTTCCACCTCTTCCTGATGTCCTCCCGATTTCTTGGGTGCTGTCCCACAGCGTTGACCCTGTCGACTATTCTGCGCCATAGCTCCATCTTCCTGGCTATGGATGTGTGCTGCACCTGTGAGCCAAATAGCTGTGGCTCTACCCAGACAATTTCCTCCACCATGACCCTGAGCTCCTCCTCGGAAAAGCGGGAGTGTCTTTGGCGTGCCATGGGGTGGTGTGTGTGATGTGTGGGGTGGTGTGAGTGTTGATGTGTGTGGTGATGTGTAGTGGTGTGTGGTGTTTTGTGTGTGGATGTTGTGTGGGTAATGGTCTTGTGTGCCTCTGTGTGGTGGGGTTGTCTTTGCTGTGCTGTCTCTCTGGCCTTCGTCAAAATTTCTGGTCGTAGGGGTTTGTGGGTGATGTGGGTGTGTGTTTTATATTATGTTGGGTGTGTGGGAGTGGTGTGTGTATGTGTATCAGGTGTGTGTATTTGTAATTGTCCAATGTGGCGGTGTTTTGGAGATGTGTGTGTATTTTGAGCGCGGCGGTGTGTACCGCCAATGGAATACCGCGGTTGAAAGACCGCCGCGTGGATTCGTAGGTCGTAATAGCATGGGCGTGTTTCTGTTGGCGTGGAGGTGGAGGATTTGTTTTCGCCAGTTTATCACTGACCTTTGGTGTGGCGGACTTGGGTGGGTGTCTGAATTTAGGTGGATTCCGAGATGTGTGTCATAATACCTGTGGCGGGATTCCGGGGCCGCGGCGGTGTATTGGCGGCCTTCTGCACGGCGGTAAGCGGCTTTGACCGCCAATGTTGTAATGACCCCCTAAGTCACTGTTCTGCTATGGCTTTCGGAGGGTCTTGAAAAGAAAAAAAATATTGGTTGGTTTAGAAAAACAACTGGAAGACATTGAGTATGAACATGACTAATTGTATCACAAACAGGTGTGAGACATTCAAGAATAGTCTACGGAGTTGTGTTGTAGCCAGACAGCAGATTGAATATAAGTCTCCGGTTTACTAGTTGCAATGGGCTATGTATGAGATACCAAAAGCTCTAGCATCTTTGTTTCCAAGAGAGTGTAGAAGATCCCTTCTTCTCATCTTACCCTACTTTCATTAAAAAGTGTCTTTGTAAATCAATCTAGCATTTAGTTATAGTCAACTTTACTCTTTAGTCCACTCAAAAGGTTCACCTTTGCAATCTCACAATGGCTACCAAACCAAATAGTCATGTAACAAGAACGGTGCTTGGCTTCTTAAATTAAAATAAAAAATAATTTTCAAATTCTCGAATGAATGACTGAACTAAGGTTATATATGAAACAGCTGGAGATGCAGCTTTGATACATCCAACAGCCAAGAGCATACCTTCTCAAAAGCAGGGCCATTACAACATTTTGTCTTCAGGCATCCTATACCCATCCTGGGTTTAATAGTGCATGCTAGTTATTCTCCAGGTGTTTATGATTCCCTCAAAAGAATGAGTTGTCATTTCGTCACTCTTTCTGCTCTTGAACTCTTGAGCTGATTAGCCTCCTTGAACTGTTCCTTGATGTATAGGAGCTTTACATTCAACAAGAACTACCTTAGATTTAGAACATGTCAAGGATTAGTTCCCAGGCAACTAGGTCGAATGGTTTAGTAAAAGAGTGCTTTTCAAATCAAAGTTGCTTATTTATGTAAGATCGGTGCCCGCTTTAGGCAATCTTTGAACCCTTTGCAGTACTGATTGTGAGTATTGGCAAAACATTCTGTAATCCCTCTTTGAAGAATCATACTGATTTTGCTGTTTCCACCATGGATCAAAATTGTCGGATGGCTCAGTGAGCTGGACACTCATCCGCTGATGCATGTGACTTGCAGGTTACAGGTTTATGAGTTTGGTAAATTGAGTACTCCTATATTGAGTGACAGTGAGCTGAAACATGAAACGCGGTTTGAAGCTCTATAGATAAAAATCAAGTTACATTTATTATAAAAACCAGGTTCAGCAACCTACCCGTCAACCTATCCTTATTCTCCTAGAATACTTTATGTAATGCACCAAGCACACAATTAGCCACCCTGTATAAAATATTGTGACACAATCTGGTAATGCTATTAAGAGTATGGGAATGGAAAACTGAAGAACTGTGTGTGCTATTCTGAGAGATGAAGGCTACCCTACCAGGGGTTATCTGCTTCTGTTACAGGGTGCCTTGTGCCATCTTTACTTCAACTGTAGTTCCATGTTGGAGATATACATGGGCAAGCAGCTGGAGATGCCCTAGGATTATCCTTAGTCACATTGTCATGGTGAAGAGGGCATGGCTGATTGAAGTAGCTGCAGGGTTTTTGCCACCTTCTGCTCACAGGAGCACCTCACCTTTATCCACTTTATGACTTGGCTGTCTGCTTGTTGCGCATGAAAGGACAAACAGGGACTTAGTTTGTTGGGTCTTCTTGAATTTTTGCTCTTTCCTAGTCTTTCTCTAGCCAGATTTTTCTGGTTACTACATATTCATGGACTGAAGGTAACCAAGGGCTCACCCAATGTCTGAAACATAAGTGTGTATAGCAGTTCATGTGTTTGGAAACAATACAAGTGTACGTAGCTTCCTCTGGGAGTGTAATCACGTTGAAGATATTCTTAGTACAGTACAGCTTTAAATGGAAACTGCACATGCCATGTTGGTAAGGGTAAAACTAAGCTAAGATCTATTACTGCAGTGAAGCTGTGTCTCAAAAGGATGTTCTGTCTAATTACACCTGCAAAATAAACATATGATGAACGGAATGCTGAACAATATCAAACATTCACCCACTGTCACAGATCTAGACCTAAATCCATTGTTTTTTTTTGCTTGCCACTTGCCACGCCATTCCAGTTTGAGCCCAGACATATACAAATCAGTTACGACCCTGCTTCTCATGGAACAATCCAGCCCAAACTCCCAGGCAAGGTCCTCCCTGGACCGGAAGCAAGCCTCCTCTGACCGGTTTCAGGGTTTCACCCCTTATCAGCCAGGCTAGCTTGAATCCAGTGGCATAACAAGCATGGGACCCACGCCTGGGCATTCCCTTACTACTTAGGGTGAAAAATGCAAAAAGAACAGATGATGGACTGAATGCTGAACAATGTCGAACATTCACCCCAGTCACAGATCTAGACCTAAATCCATTGTTTATTTTGCTTGCCACGCCATTCCAGTTAGGACCCAGCAATATGGATTTCAGTTTGACCCTTCTATTGTATAGGAGGATGTCCGGTCAGTGCAGCCCGTCTTTGTGTACAGTGCTGTCAGTCCACCGTCCTCTGCCAACTAACACAGTGCTTAGGATGTCTAAAAATAGGTTAAAACAGGCCAAACTGCACAAGTGCTTAAGAAAAGTGAGTGGGACACACAAGCAATCAATTAAGTGTAGTTTGTCATTTTAAATAGGAATCTTTTAAATGCAGTTTACCCAATATTGAATCAGATTACCGGAAGGCTTTACCAGTAGGGAACAACATGTTCGATTACTGGCATGTCTTACAACATTGCAATGCTTCCAAAAAGCTTTGGTTCACCTCTAATTGGTGCTGGTAGTGGTTGGGTTGGAATGATCCAACGTTAGTTATTTTGCCAGTGTTTTTAATTAGTAAATATTTATTACGGGGAATGTTTTTGTACCCTTTTCCTTTTGTCAGTGCAATAGGACAGGAGGCATCATTTATTTATTTTCTTTTAAATACCTATTAGTTTCTGCACTGGTACAATAAAACACAACAACATCTCAATATAATAGACAACATATTTATAACATACTACTTTAACAGAATGAATAACTTGAAATCTTAGCATCTACATACAATTTTCACTATTAATGATAATGCAGTTCCCTGAATAAATTTCTCACCTAGTAGTTTCGTGTCAGAGTCCTACTGTCTCAAAACAATGATCACACCTCTCGTTATGAATTGTATACCCACAGACAAGAACAAATATCACTGTTATTCTTTGGCATTTAATTGAACGCCACCAAGCAGACAATAATTATGAATTATTGTGCAGTAATTCGAGTGATTCAAGTGAGGATTTTATGCTATCATTAATGACTGTTTCCATAGTAGAAAATATGTGTGAACGGGAGTTTGACAACCACCCACACAAAGGGGTCTATAATTTGAATGCATAACTAGCAATCTTTTCAGCGAACACAGATTTCCAACAGATTCCTTGATATTAATGAACTATATATCAGCTTATATAAGGAGCTCTGTTCAATGTGACCTGATGTTTGACAGCTCGTTTTCACTGGGTTTTAGTCCAATAGCAAGAAGGCTTTCAGATGGTCCCTGAAGATGAACAAACTCAGGCATATTTATTAAAGACTTGGGTCGCCCATGTGCCACACAAATTGCCGCATGAGCAATGAAACTCTTAAGTTAGATTTATCAAGCCAGGCAGGGCCACCTTACATGTCCCTGCCTGGCTTGATAAATCTACAGTAATGCAAAGCAGCACAAATCACTCCGTTGTGTTGCTCTGCCCTGTGAAAGCATTTCATAGGTGGAGCAAGAGTGTTCCCACACATCCACCCATTGATTTTGTCACATTCCCAGATTTACCATTACTGGTAGTCCTGTAAATGCGTCAAAATAGTACTCTGCCCCAGGTAAGGCGTAATGAGGAGATATATCAATATCTCTCCTCATTACTTCCTCGTTCTGTATGTGCTGCATTGTGCAGCACACATAGAAAAAAGAAAATGCCTCTCAAAATTGTTTTTGTGCAGGAAGGTACCCCAAAGCAGGCACCCTTGCACCATGGTGAAAGTGTGCCTGCGCTGGCGCCAGATAGCACATTGGCGCCAGATAGCACATTGGCGCCAGCGCGGAGAAAAGACAGGAATACGCCATACAATCTTAAGTGCAGCACACTAAATATGCCCCACTGATTTTAATTGGTCTCCAACTCAAATACAATTATTTCTCAATTTCATATGCCCAAGTTAATTCTTTTTATAAATAAGTATGAACTCTCTATGTGGATGTTCTTTAGTTTGACTGACAACTCATACTTTGGGTCTAAGATATTTTTTCCCACAGATTTGTTTATGTCTTCTATGAAAGATATACTTCGAAAACAGCTATTAGTTCTTTTAAGGGTTCGGTGAAGTACACAGAAGACACTGAGGGCCATATTTATACTTTTTGACGCAAAACTGCGCTAACGCAGTTTTACGTCAAAAAAATTAGCGCCGGCTAACGCCATTCTGAAGCGCCATGCCGCCGCCGTATTTATTCAATGACGTTAGCCGGCATTAGCCTCCGGCGCTGCCTGGTGTGCGTGAAAAAAAACGACGTACACCAGGCAGCACCGGCGTAGGGGGATATGGAGCTTGGGCGCCAAAAAATGGGGCAAGTCAGGCTGAGGCAAATTTTTTGCCTCAACCCGATTTGCGCCATTTTTTTCGACTCCCAACCCCCATTGAAATGACTCCTGTCTTAGCAAAGACAGGAGTCATTCCCCCTAGCCCAATGGCCATGCCCAGGGGACTTCTGTCCCCTGGGCATGGTCATTGAGCATAGTGGCATTTAGGGGGGCACAAATCAGGCCCCCCTATGCCACAAAAAAAACCTTACCTGAACTTAACTTAATGTCCCTGGGATGGGTCCCTCCAGCCTTGGGTGTCCTCCTGGGGTGGGCAAGGGTGGCAGGGGGTGTCCCTGGGGGCTTGGGAGGGCACCTCTGGGCTCCTTCCGAGCCCACAGGTCCCTTAACGCCTGCCCTGACCAGGCGCTAAAAAACGGCGCAAAAGCGGGCGTACGTCATTTTTTTTGACCCGCCCACTCCCGGGCGTGAATTTTGCCCAGGAGTGTAAATACGGCGCACATGCCTCGGAGTCATTTTTTTAGACGGGAACGCCTACCTTGCATGTCATTAACGCAAAGTAGGTGTCCACGCTAAAAAATGACGCAAACTCCATGGACTTTGGCGCTAGACGCGTCTAACGCCAAAGTATAAATATGGAGTTAGTTTTGCGTCGGAATTGCGTCAAAAAAAACAACGCAATTCCGGCGCAAACAGAGTATAAATATGCCCCTGAATATCAGAGATCTCCATTTCTGGGCATGTTATATTTAAGAGATTATTTGTAAGTTCAGGAAACAGGAAATAGGAATTCAAGCTGATTCATTTTTAGACATGAGAAAAGGCCGGCACCTGATTATTTTTAGCTAAAGAATTCTTAGAAAGTTATTCTCGGTGTAAACATCATGTTTGGGATAACTGTTGTCTGTATTCCATGCCCTGAAGACATCAAAGCTGGTGATGAGAAAAACGATCAATTGCCCACATCGCCTTTTTGCCGTTCAGTGTTTTTCATAAGAAAAGTTCTGTATCTTGTAGGAAAAATGGAAATTAATGTTTTTCCAATCAAGTTACTTTAGAAACGTTGGGGAGGGAGGGAATCAATAAAAATACTTTAAAAGCAAACTGAAACTGTCAATAATGTATTCATTTTCACTGTCAATGGATGAGGATTGATGCTAAGGACAACAATGTTTTTGTTTCCAATGTTTAGATATAGATCCCAAATTGAGTCAGTATAAAATTTACTACACACTTTCTTATTTAATGACAGCAACCGGAGAACGCATTATACGTTGGAGTTTACTCCAGATTTTCATCCAAAATATATGGATAACCCGGCTCCTGTTAACGCTGAATTTTATTAATGAATATTCATGTATTCTGAGTTTTGGATTTGCATAGAAAATGTATTAACTTAGAGAAAATAATGCACACATTTGAAGTTTCGCCTACATGAGTGGCCGCCAATGTTCACGAAGTGTACTTATTAATGGCTTATTAATATAAAATGTTGAACGTATGTTTGATCAAGGTAGTAATATGTCATAGTAAGGGTTATGCATTATGCATTAGCTTTATTAATCGTAGGCCTGAACTATGAGAGGTCTTAGGGCCAGTTGCACGGCCTCATGTCATTTCTTAGGCGTTTTATAAATTGGTTGCCAAGAGAATTAAATTGTGATTTCCACTGTACTGACCATGTGCCTGTAGCTGAAGTTAGTTCTTATGAGAAACTGTTTGTTAGAAGATGTTGTACTAGGTAGGATACAATACTTAACGTAGTATGTGTAAGACCGACCTTCGCAGAAAAAGACAATGGATGCACTGACTGAATTATAAGTTGAAATAGTATTGATACCTGACAAGCCGAACAATGGGAACAGGAGAAGAGGAGCCAATCATCGAAAGGTGAACCATGTAGTAGTAAAGATGAGATCTGGGGTTTTATTTTCATTGGACTAAATGTAAACATGCTATTCTTTGACCAATGAGGGTGTGGGAAGTAGTTTTAGGAAATCTAACTTAGCCAGACTACACAGAGAAAAGATACGCTATTAGCTCTATTCTTTCGAACTGCCTAGGGTGGTCGTTCTCCTCATTCTTCTTGAGAGTTTAGTTATTATTCTTTTCTGTACTGCATGAAGAGACTTTGCTTTTTCTTAACTTTGATACTGAATCCTGATGTTCTTGCTGACCGAACTGACGTCCTGTTGACGAAGACTGTCACAGCTTGCTGAACCATATTGAGGACAGGTATAAGATGATATTACTGATTGCTATGTCTAACTGCTTTTGTTCCAAGGTACCAAACGCTATTTTGACAGAGCCATAGTTAGATGTTTTTCCAAATTTGTGTGGCTAAATTGTTTTGCATGAAGTCCAAACATGCTATGCTAATCTGATGTTAGTTAGGGTTCTCACTGATGAAGTTCGCTACATGTAATAACAGTTGATGTCTTTTCTTTGCTGAATCTAACTGTATGTTATCTCGTTTGCACAGCTATTCACATTATTAATTTGTACTGTAACTTTAGAATGTGTGGTAGCTCACGCTTTGATTATATACGATTCTTTTGCCGTTTTGGTCAGCCAGTATTGTTTCTGTATCTTTATCAATATGATTTTGAGATTAAGTTACGTGACTTTAGCATTGTTAATATAGGGAAATAAACATTCTAACTTTTACATAGAGGTGTGGTTATTCATGGCCGTGAGGTCATGGTATGTGAAAATTACTGACTCCTATTGATTATTGATGTCATTGATTGTTATTTGTTATTGATTTGTATTGGTACAGGATTACATGGTGGGAACAACTCAAAACGCAGTCAAAAGATCCATCGGCCTATACGCGTCTCCCTTGTAAGTTTAGTTAATAAGGTCTGATGCGCTATCAGAGATAGTAGCAGAGATTGATGGTTTGTCTCCTTAAGAGTCCATCGTAGATGCCCGGTACAGGTTGGTCTCCTTAAGAGTCCATCATAAAGTCCAGAGATAGGTAGTAGAGTGTTTGGTCCCAGACATGTAAGCGAGAAATAACACGTGTCCCCAGAGATGATAGTAGGGTAAGGGTTAATATCCTACAAAGAGCAAAATAATTTGCAGATTTGGTAAAATTGGTGAAAGTTTGGATTTTTCTAGATCTGATGATGCAAAGTGGAAAGAAACTGTGCCCTTAAGTACCTAAAATGACTTTCCCAGAATCTTGGAGCTTGCCATTGATTGTTTGAGGATGCTCTCGGCATTCTAGTGACGGTGTGAATGAAGCTTATGGAAATCACAGGTGAATTGTGATGTTTGTGAGGGTTTAGGAAGTTTGCGTACTCCAAATGAAGTTGTAGAACAAGTGTGCATACTCAGAAGTGTGAGAGTTGGGAAGTCGTCGAACTTCACATGTGTGTGGCGCTTTCTGCTAAAAAATTGTCCACGTGGTGTAGGTATACGGAACCTGCGTGGTCTAAGACTCTGGAGTATATTAAAAAGTGTATGAGACACTTGGTTTTTGTTGTAATTTGTCTGCTTTAATAGGTCGATTGGGCGTGGTCAACAAGTCAGAGTGTGAGTCAAAATGAGTGAAAGAATTTTCAACCTAGATTTGGCAAATCCTATGTGCACCAGGACAGACCCACTGATCAGTTGAGAGTGAAATTTGTGGGTCCAATTTTGCTTGCAAATCAGGGAAACTGAGAAAGAAGGATTAGCTGCTAGAGCGAAATGCAGTCAGTGAAAAATCCACAACGTTTCTGAAGCGATTGTATAACCCTACCTGTAGTAAACGGACAAATTGGGTTTGATTTTGTTTAGTGCTCGCAATAAATTGCATTAGTTTAGCATGAATCTGAGTTTGGGAGGACAAGCCGCAAGACTTTGTCAGCCGCAGTATGTGTGAGTGTGTCATAATTGGCACTGTGCTGGGATATGCTGGTTAGTGAGAAGGGTCGCGCACAGATTGGCAGTCGTCCGGGAAGCGTAATTGGTGGCGAAGGTGGGTGAAGGGAATTCTGGGATTAAATTTCACTTCCTGATTTGATTTTGAATAACATAAAGGTCACAAAAATTAAATTTTTCAAAGCTTTAAAGAGTGCTTTAAGGGGAGATACATACATTACCTCGAGTATAGGGAATATTGCACCACGAGAAGGTACACCAGCTTACATCGTAATCGAAGAACAGGGTGTCACGCCATGTCTTCATGTCTTTGGTTGAAGCAGTGGTACAAAGTGATGGAACAAAATGGGAGTTTAGCATTTCCTGCCCACAGAACATTTAATTTGAGGAGTTTAGAGAATCTGAGGAGGGTACTGTTAGATCTGAAACCCCCTCCCAGACCAGCACAGTTTGTTGCGTTAGCATAGGAAGTAGCCAGACAGCAACAGAAATTCGAGAGGAGGGTGAGAAGAGCAGAGACGACACTAGCGGAGATTAGATGGGACAGTCATCAGAAATTATGGAGATCCAAAACTTTACAGGGGATAAAGTTGTTTCCAGCGATTATACAGGATAGTGAGGGAGAAGGAAGGACAGCTACCAGAAAAACAAATAGAAGGCCTTCTGAGAGTAGGGAGCGGAGGTCAAAGGAGTCTAGAGGATATTTCACGCTTGAGGAAGAGACGATGATGAGTTTATTTTACAGTTATTGAGAAATCGCCCCCACCATATGCAGCACAAGAGAATGGTCCGAGCACTAGTGTAAATCCTTCAGCACTGACCCAGGTTAACGTAACCATGAGTCCAGTGTAGATAAATCCTAGTGGGACACAGAGCCGAATGCAGAGCAGTCTTAATGCACCTGTTACTCCGGTAGCACAAAATCAGGTAACACAATTGAATGTCCCGAGATTTTGCCCTGATGTACCTACAGTAGGAACTGCCACGAACCTAACAGTATCAACAGGACAGGTTTGCCCGAAACTGATATTGGTTCAGACAGAGCCAGCTCCACTTTTACTGCCTCAATTGCAGTCACAAGCAGTGACAACATACGCGCCCATAATAGGGACACAGTCAGACAGGTCCGTACTGATGAGCCAGAATATGGGAACTATGAACCCACAAAACTTGAGTGTTAGGCCAAGTTCAGATGCTGTATCCGTACCTGTCACTATTGGTCCGGTTGTACTGTTGTTCGCACAAGAGAAAAATTGTGCAAATGGACAGGGAGTCCAGAGTCAGAATTCACTGAGGGGAGGACTTAATGAGAATATCCGAGTAGTCTCTCCCTTGGGACAGACCTTTAACGGATCGAGATCATTGCTAGACCTTAGTCCATTCGGAGTTCCTCCGGATACTGTCATAGGTTTGAACTTTAGTCAGAGCTTGAAATTATTGGCATCACAGTTCCTGAATACAGGGGTACAACAGGTGCCACATGCTCAGGTTAACAATATCTCGCTACAAGTTTTGACAGCCCAACAATTGACTAAATGGTTAGACAAGATGAATACCCTGCAGAGTGCTCCTAGGGGAGAGGAGTACTTGAACTATATGAGACGAGGAATGGAAGCAGGTGAGCTCATTGAAGGAACTATGGGTGTGAATAGACTAGAGACCTACACAGAAGCAAAACGTAGATATCTGTGCCTGAAAATTATGAGGGAAGTGAGCAACGTGCCTCAAATGTTAGCAGACCTGGCAGAGAAGTACGGCATTGAAATAGAGAAGACAAAGCATTTGAAAAGGAGTAATAGGTTAGATTTTTACACAAAAGACTTCAAACACGTGAGATCTGCAGGGATGAAGGCACACCTTAGGGAGTTACTCCAAAGTGTCCAGACATGGGAAGCCTTTGACAAATGGGAAGGCAGATGGGCAAATAAAAGAGATAAAAGGAAAAGGGATTCTGCAGTGCCAACTGCAAATGTGCAGCATGGCAAGGATCCAGTGAAAATATTACTAATGAGAGAGATTTCAGGAGGGAATTTTGTCCATGTTCCTCGGAGCAGAAGTGACATTCTGGGGGTCATTTTGACCTTGGCGGTCCATGACCGCCATGGCGGAGGGCGGCGGAAGCACCGCCAACAGGCTGGCGGTGCTTCCTGGGCGATTCTGACCGCGGCGGTAAAGCCGCGGTCAGAAAAGGGGAGCCGGCGGTTTCCTGCCGGTTTCCCGCTGGCCCAGGGAATCCGCCATGGCGGCGCTGCTTGCAGCACCGCCATGGGGATTACGAGCGCCTTCCCGCCAGCCTGTTTCTGGCGGTGTCCACCGCCGGAACCAGTATGGCGGGAACGGCTGCTGTGGGGCCCCTGGGGGCCCCTGCACTGCCCATGCCACTGGCATGGGCAGTGCAGGGGCCCCCTAACAGGGCCCCACAAAGATTTTCACTGTCTGCTGTGCAGACAGTGAAAATCGCGACAGGTGCCACTGCACCCGTCGCACCCCTTCAACTCCGCCGGCTCCATTCCGAGCCGGCTTCATTGTTGAAGGGGCTGTCCCGCTGGGCCCGGCCGGCGGTCTTCTGGCGGTCGCCCGCCGGCCCAGCGGGAAAGCCGGAATGGCCGCCGCGGTCTTTTGACCGCTGAGCGGTCTTTCGGCGGGAACCGCTTGGCGGGCGGCGACCGCCGACCGCCGCGGTCAGAATGACCGCCTCTGTCCTTTACGAATGACTGTCCCAGGTTGAGACAGAAGCCAGTAGAGTGGTACCAGCAGACAGGCAGGTTTGTGAAACTTGCAAAATGCCTGTTGGATGACTATTAGAGATAGTAGTTCCAGCTGATTTGTGGATGGAGTGCAAGAGGAGTATAGATTGGCCGACAAAAGAACCAGAGAGAGATCCGGCTACACGTGCGCCATCTCATGAAGCAATAAAATATTACTACAAAATGATTGAATTTTTGAAAATGAGAATTTTACCCAAAAACATTGACAGCAGAGAATGGACTGCTTAGGAAGCCAAGGAGTCGATGCATGCATATTATGAGAGATTGTTGCAGGCATTTATTCATTACAGTGGTACAGAAACGATTGAGCTGAAAGACAAGATTTATTTTGTGTTCAGATTTGTGCATGGTTGAGACCTGAAATTAGCCATATGATGAAGAGCCATTTGATTTGCTGGCAAGCAAAGCCGATTGATGAAGTATTACAGTATGCAAAGTAATGTTGTGATAAGATTGAGTTGAAGCAGAGAAAGCTAAAGGAAAAGGCGATGGTGATGCAGATTAAAGTGGCACAAACAGGGATGCAGGGAAATTTTCCACAGCAGCAGCAGGGAAATGTGGTGTTTTAAAATTAGATGAGAGGTAGAATTTGCAGAGGAATTGATAATGGAAACTGTAGTCCCGATTTTGGTACTGTAGTGTTCCAGAATTATGTGCAGGGAATGAAATGAGTTTTGCCTTGGCACGCTGGCAGAGCGGTCAGACATTGGAGGTGGGAATGTCCGATGATGGTACAGGAAGGTGTCATTCAGCAAACAAGTGACATCAATTTATTCCAAAACATGGTAGGACCGAGAATGAGAGGTCATAATCCAAATTTTCACAATAATGTGAATCAAATGCAACATTTTCAACCCGTACAGCAGGTGAAAATTCCACGTGTACAAATGACACAGCTGCAGCCAATGCAACAGCAGGTTTAAATGGTACCTAGATGGCAAATTCACATGCTTGAAGCCCCAAAGGAACAGCAGCAGGTGATGCTTCCTCAACAGGTCACATGACAGAGGTCTAACCAAAGTAATAACACAGTACACCAATTCCCGTTAGACAGTGAGAATGGAATAAACAATAATTGGGTGATTGAGAGTTTGGATGAGGAGGGATGTGTGCGTGCAGCTTGTTTAGAAGTAGATCAGAAAGGCCCATATGTGAAGGGAAAGGTAATGGGTCACAAAGTTTCATTCTTGGTTGACACAGGAGCTACACACTCTGCAGTAAGAACAGCAGAAATTCTGAACTTGCCCCTTTCAGGAAAGACAGTTCAGATTGTAGGAGTAGCGAATCAGTATTTGACCAATCCAATGACATACCCAGTCCAGGTTAAGATTGGCAACTTTAAAGGATTGCACAAATTCGTAGTCTGTGGTTCAAGTCTGGTGTCCCTATTAGGAAGATACTTGCTGTGTAAAGCCAGGTGCTTGATTACTTGTTCAAACGATGGAATCGAGATACAGATGAATAGTGATGATGAGGATGACCCAGCTCCAGAGACAGAAAGTGAGACCATAGGTGACAAGTAATTTCTTCCCAGTATTTACAGTGAAGGAGCTTCCTCCTGATTTACAGGGGATGGTTAAAGAGAGAGTGTGACATCCGACAGGGAAAGAGATAGGTCTGATAAAGGGAGTTGAGCCAGTTAAAGGTCCTGTAAAGCTGAACGCAATTTTCCCTCATATTCCCCAGTGTCATATGCCACAGGATATTCTCATGAATGTTGCTCACATGATTGTAGAATTTTTAAACCAAGGGGTTTTCAAAGAGGTGCTGAGCAGCCCATGTAATTCACCAGTAACAGGATTGAAAAAGCCCTGTGGGAAAGTTCGGATTGTCTAGGACCTGAGAAAAATAAATGACATTGTGATCAAGTGTTGCCCTGTGGTGCCAAATCCAGCTGTGATTCTATTCCAGATTCCATGTGATGCTGAATGGTTCACTACAATAGACTTGTCACAAGTCTTCTTTTCTGTGCCTCTTCACGAGGATAGTCACTTTCTCTTTTGTTTCAAATATTTGGACCGAGTTTTCTCGTGGTGTTGAATTCCTCAAGGGTTTTCCGAGTCACCTTCCATATTCAATCAGATCTTGAAAAAGAATTTGGAGTCGTTGGAATGGCTTTTCCAATCAACCTTGGTACAGTACATTGATGATCTGCTGATTGCATTGAAAATGGAGGATGAGTGCAATTCTGAGACGATTGCCTTACTGAACCATTTGGGAAGGAATGGCCATAAAGTGTCTCCACTAAAATTACAGTACTGTCAGAAAGAAGTGAAATACTTGGGTCACTACATTGTGAAAGGAATAAGGAAAATATCCTCAATATTGCAGATGAGTCCCCCGATCACCCAGAGAGATGTCACGATGTTTTTAGGGATGGTAGGTTATAACCCCCAATGAATTCCCAATTTTTCAGTAATTTCCAAACCATTGAGGAGGCTGACCCACAAGGAGGTTACCGATCCCCTAGTGTTAGATCAGACTTGCATGAAAGCGTTTTCTGAGTTGAGAGAGAGTCTGTGCAAAGCTCCAGCTTTGGGTATGCCTGACTACACTAAGTCCTTCACGTTGTTTTGCCATGAGTGTGATGCATGTTCTTTGCCTGTCTTGACGCAGGTCAAGTAGGTGTAAACCGCCTGTATCATATTTTTCAGCTACTTTGGAACCAGTTGCATCAGTTTCACCAGGCTGTTTGCATGCAGTTGCAGTGGTTGGCCAGAGCCTTACTCAGTGTGAAGGCATTGTGATGGGACATCCCCTAACAGTTAGGGTCCCTCACTCAGTTGAAGTTTTACTTACCTAATCCAAAACCTAGTACCTGACAGGTAGAAGATTGACCAGATATGAGACAAGTATTCTAGAGTCACCAAATGTGTCATTGAAAAGGTGCATAGTGCCTAACCCGACAACCTTCCTTCCAAATGAAAATGTTGAAATTGAAGAGTTGGATGACATTGAGCATGATTGTCTTGAAGTAACTGATCTGTGCACTAAACTGAGACCTGATATTAGAGACACCCGATTGGAAGAAAATGAACAAATTATCTTTGTTGATGGTTCTTGTCTTAGAGATAATACAGGAGTACTTAGAGCAGGGTATGCTGTGTGCACAATTACTGGTATCCTGGAAGCGTCCTGTCTTTGAGGAGTATATTCTGCACAAGTAGCAGAACAGGTAGCCCTTACTAGTGTGCGCCATGTTTGTGCTCAGCTTTAAGTTACCATCTATACGGCTAGCCAGTATTGATTTGGATTAGTCCATGACTTTGGCCAGTTGTGGTCACAGAGAGGTTTCATGACCTCTTCTGGTTCACCAGTGAGAAATGGTAAGAGAATTTGAGATTTTTTGCAAGCTATCCAAATGCCTGAAAAGATTGCCGTGGTGAAAAGCAATGCACATCTGAAATCGCAAGATTTTGTGTCAACGAGAAATGTATACACTGATCAAGTCACAAGGATTTGCACTTTGAACTGTATAATCTGAAAGGACAAGTGGGAATTGTTACCTGAAGAAGATGAAACATGTCCAAGTTAAGCATTGCATGTAATAGATACATTGGAAGAATTGAGAACACTGCAGAATAATGCAGAGTAATGTTGACAGGGAGGAAAAACGATCATGGAGCAAAATAAAATGTGTACAGTGACAGGATGAATTGTGGGTTTCAGAAGAAGGTCAATTGGTTTTGCCGAACAGTTTGTTGTCTCAAATGGCTAGGTATTATCATGGTCAAGCACATGTTGGGAGGGATGCCATGATTAAGCAGAATTAGTTCAATCTGAGATTTAGACAAGTTGCTGAAGCAGTTTTCCATTGTTGCAGCATTTGTCAACAAATTAACACAGGAAAAGGGACAGTGGTAAATATGAGCCACATTGGAAGAGCAGGAGGTCCATTCAGCAGAATGCAAATGGATTTTATTGAGATGCCTGTGTGCGGAGGTTTGAGATATGTGTTGGTGATTGCCTACATCTGTAGTACATGGATTGAAGCGTACCCTACATAGAGAAATGACAGCCTCAAAGTAGCTAAACTACTGCATAGGGAACTAATACCACGTTTTGGGTTTCCAATCTCTTTAGAATCAGATAGGGGAATTCACTTCAACAATGAAGTAATTAAATTACTAAGTGCAGCCTTCAACAGTGAGAAGAAGTAGTATTGTAGTTACTGCCCTGAAGCATCAGGACTAGTGAAACAGATGAATGGTACCCTGAAATCAAGAATGGCGAAAATGTGTGCGTCCACCAATCTGAAATGCCCTGACGCAGTGCCGTTAGTTCTGATCACAATAAGAAACACACCCAACAGGAAAACAGCATTGACGATTTTGAGAGACAAACAGAGCAAACCCCAGACCCTAAGGGGGAAGGAGTGGAGGTGGATCAAAGCTAATGTGGTCTGATTCCTCTTGAACCATTTGCAGGTCCGTCATTAGAAAATCCTGCAGAGGAAGAAGAACTTTCGAGTTCAACACTGAAAAGAGCATTGACCAAGGGTCCTGTTGCAAGCATGTCAAAAGAGGTAGGCAGCAAGCAGCAAGTTCTTCTATAAAGTCTTTTATTTGTAAATCTCAAGTTCCTCATAAGGCGGCCCAACCACTTGACAGAAGCTTGACAGCACGTCCGCACAGACTCCGTGGTTCTTAACATCTGCCGATCCAACCCCTCGTTGAATAATTCCAGAACCTATGTGTTCTTCGCTGAATCATTCCAGAACCTATGTGTTCTAGAATACAACACATCCCCCCCTACAACAACCATGAAACAACACAGTAGAATGTGCAGAATAACATGTGAGAAAACAAAACAAAGGGGAAAATAAGATAAAAAAACAAAAGTTCCATGCAGAAAAAAACAAAAAAGTTTTGAAATACGTAAGTTACACATAGGCCCTCATTCCGAGCCTGGCGGGCGGCGGAGGCCGCCCGCCAGGCTTCCCCCCTCCGAAATACCGCTCCGCGGTCGTAAGACCGCGGAGGGTATTCCGAGTTTTCCACTGGGCTGGCAGGCGGTCTTCACAAGACCGCCCGCCAGCCCAGGGGAAAACTCCCTTCCCACGATGACGCCGGCTCGTAATAGAGCCGGCGGAGTGGGAAGGTGCGACGGGTGCAGTTGCACCCGTCGCGTATTTCAGTGTCTGCTTTGCAGACACTGAAATACTTTTAGGGGCCCTCTTACGGGGGCCCCTGCGACTCCCCCTCCCGCCATCCGGTTCCCGGCGGGAGAACCGCCAGGAACTGGATGGCGGGAGGGGGAGTCGGAATCCCCATGCCGGCGCAGCATGCTGCGCCGGCTTGGAGGATTCCTTTGGGGCAGCGGGAAACCGGCGGGAGACCGCCGGTTTCCCTTCTCTGACCGCGGCTGAGCCGCCGCGGTCAGAATGCCCCGCGGGGCACCGCCGGCCTGTCGGCGGTGCCACCGCGTCCCACGGCCCTGGCGGACTTGTTCCGCCAGGGTCGTAATGACCCCCATAGTCTTTAAGATAGGCAGGGCTCTGCATTTTCCTAGAAGACTTCCTCAGCAAAGTTTCATCTTCCAACACTCTGTTTCCAGGATTGCCTTCAACCTTGGTCGAGTCTTCGTGATCATCTTGATTTTCCTGTACCACAAATCCCCGACTTTCACTTTGGTCACCTTGTCCGCATGATTATGATCAAAACGGACTTTGCTTTTCCTCACTTTGGATAGTTCTCTCTCCTTTCTATAGATATTTTTATTAAGGTGCACCCCATTATTCAAAAATCTGTTCACCCAACCTAGTTCTAGAACACTGTTAGGACACCTTCCTCGAAACAAAACAAACGGAGGTACCCCAGTTGTTGTATGTGGAGTCAGTCTATATATTCCAACTCTCTTAATGACCTCATCTTTCCAGTTCTTGTTGTCATTCTTGGCTAGCGCTATGGTCTCCTTCGAAGTACTGTTGAACCTTTTAACCATACCATTGGCTTCTGGATGGTACAGAGCACATTTTTTATGATTGGTCCCACATAGCTGAAGAACGTCCTCCTAAGAAGAGTTTTAGGTTAGCCCTCCCTTAGAAGTATATCTCTGAGAAAGCTTATCACACATTTAGTCTCAATACCTTTAGAGAAATTAATTTCTGGCCAACGAGAAAACACATCAATGACAACAATGATGTACATTTCTTGACCACTTCCCTGTACAGGGCCAAGTGTATCCAAGGCAACATCCCTCTATGGCTTTTCAGGCCGATTTCTCAACACCATGGGTTGGACTCTCGGTTTCATGCTTTTCTTACTCTCAGAACATTGCACACATTCCCTCACCAGAGGTTCAACTTGGATATCCATACCAGGCCACCAGTAACTAGACCTCAATCTCTCTTTCGTCTTAGAGATACCAGAGAGTCCCTCATGAGCTAAATCCAGTAGCTCTTTTCTTAGTTTGGTTGGAGGTACTAATCTTGTACCACGTAACAGTAACCCATCTTTGGTCGCTAACTGGCCTTTTATAAGCCAAAACTCCTTACACTTGTCTCCACCTTGGTGTTTGTGTTTCCATCCACTTATGATAAGATTATATACGCCCTGTAGAGTAGAATCACCTTCCAATTCATGGCGCCATCTCTCCTCCGAAATCACGGCTTGGTTGATCTTGCAAACAAAATCTACTCCTTCCTCACATACTCCATCATCACAAGAAACTGAGGTGTTTTCAGAAACTAATCTGGATAGGGTGTCTGGTATCACATTCTCAACACCAGGAATGTTTTCACTTCAAAATTAAATTTTTGGAGATCAATCACCCACCTGGAGATTCTAGAGGAAATAGAATCCACACCTTTTTTATTGAAAACCTCACACAAAGGATTATGGTCCGTTCTGACAATGAACGTGGATCCCCACATCAAATTTCAAAATTTCTTGATGGCCCAATGTACAGCTAACGCTTCTCTTTCTATCACCGAATACTTCTTTTCAGCACCTTTGAGACTCCTCGACAAAAACATTATGGTATTCTGGGGCCCACAACCACCCTGTTGTAATACAGCTCCTAACCCTTTAAGGCTGGCATCAGTCGTGATAATGGAATTCTTTTTTGGATCAAAGTTTCTGAGACAAGGAGCCAAAGATAATTTCTCCTTGATCAAATTAAATTCCTTTTCACACAACTCACTCCATACGAAGTCAACTCCTTTTCTTAAAAGGCCTCTCATATCATAGGTGACCTCGGCAACATTCTTAACAAATTTGTGGTAATATTCAACCATTCCTAAAAACCTCATGAGCTCTTCTTTTGTGGAAGGGGACACCATCGCCTGAATTGTGTTAACAAGATCAGCTTTGGGGGCAACACCCCCACCTGTTATGGTGTGGCCTAAGTAGTCAATAGTCTTGGTACCAAATTTGCACTTCTCCAATTTGACTGTTAAATTGTGATCATTTACTCTCCTTAACACTTGTCTGACTCTAACATCATGTTCGGCATGATCTCTCCCATAAACAAGAACATCATCCTGGTATTCCCAAACCCCTTCTAAACCTTTCAGGATCCTGTCTGTAGCCCTCTGGAATACAGACGCCGCTGAGATTAGACCAAACGGAAGCCTGGTATACCTAAACGTGCCAAATGGTGTTATGAAGGCTGTGAGATCCATAGAAGCTTCAGAAAGTTGGATTTGATGATAAGCTGAAGCCAGATCGATAGTGCTAAATACCTTAGCATCTCCTATCATCATTAGTAATTGGCCAATATTAAGTAATGGATACCTATATACAACCACACATTTGTTCAACTGTCTGAGGTCAACACATAACCTGAGTGAACCATTGGATTTCCTAGCTGTAACTACCGGGGCCAACCAAGGAGTGCTTTCAACTTCCTCAATAATGCCTTCCAAATTTAGCTTATTCAATTAATTCAGCATCTTTTCTCTGACATTAATCAGAACATCTCTAACTTTACTACAGAAAGGAGTAGAATATGGAAGAAGTTTAATGTCATGCCGATAATCTTTCATGCAACCCAACTCATTTCTGAAAACACTCGGAAACTCTTGAGACAAGGCTTGTTGCAAATTGAAATCAGAGTCCTGGTGTGACACAGACTCAACATGGGAGATGTCTTTCAAAATGATAGGATCAACACTATTGGGATCCAACATGACTCCAAGTTCCTTTTGATGCCACCAGCTAATGATACTGTCACCCTTTTTAGACACATATATCTTACCAGACGTAAAACATCCTTTGTATTTAATTAGACCTATGAAGTATTCATATAATTGAATTACTTCACCCCCATAAGCACATGGTTTGATGTCAGGTTTGAGAAGAGTGACGCTACCTTTGAGACAACGAAAGAAAAAATCCTTGGAGACAATGGTGATCTTAGCCCCAGAATCAAACAAAACCTGTGTCTGAATTCCTTCCACTAAAATAAAATCAAGAGGACCTCCATTCCTCCCCACCTGAAGAACAATTTGTCCACAATCAAAACCTTTAGAGTCCAGTACTTCATCGAAATCAGTGTGAACCTCATAGACACTTGACTTGGCTTTTTGTAACCGGCAGACAGAAGCGAAGTGCCCTTGCTTCTTACAAAATGTACATACTGCTCTGAGAGATGGGCATTTCTTATCATTAGCAAAGTGTCCATGTTTATCACATCGAAAACACCTTTTCTCTCTCACAATAGGAGAAGATTCCAACACTTTCTTTTTAGTACAGAGGCTTTTGTTATTATTTTCTACTACAGTACAAACCACCCCAGAGGATTCTACACTAGGGGAAACCTTTTTAATCACGTCCACACATTTTAAAGTGTGTTCAATTCTTTTCTCAACCATCAGAAGATCGTCCAGAGAGGGCTCGTCGCTAAGCCACAATTCCTCCCGAACCTTCTCGATGTCACAACCCAAAATGAATTGGTTCCTTATTCTCTCATCAGTGAGTGAAGCAAATTTGCACAAAGAGGAAAGACACCTGAGATCTGTTACATAGTCTTTCACTGATTCACCCTCCCTTTGCAGTCTTTTCCCGAAATAATAATGTTCTAAGATGGTGCTCACTTTAGGAAGATAGTGGATATCCAATTTACGTATACAAATTTCAAATTCATTAAGATCTATTGATTCACTGTCTGGAATATCTGGAAGATGATCAAATACCTCTTGGCCTTCCGATCCCAAACAGTGAAGTAATAAAGCAGTACGTTGTTCAGCATTTAGTGATGTACCACATACTTTGGCATACCGCTCAAATGCTTTCTTCCATTTCCCCTGGAGAAGATAGAAAAAATGGAGGCTCTGTTACATTTTGCATTTTCGGAACTAAGAAGAAACCCTCTGCACACTAGGCTATAATATTTAGTAAGCAATACAGAAAGACGTGATCTTAAAATGATATGAGAAATAGTGGATATTAAAACTGCGCACTTATGCTGTGCACATCAGCGGAAGAAGAATCCAAAGATTGTGCACGTTCTTCAGTAGGGTGCATAATAAAATTGCACAAATGTGCTGTGCACGCCAGCGAAAGAAGAATTCAAAGATTGTGCAAGTTCTTGAGTAGAGCTGTTTGCATCAGCGAAGTATTGTCTGAAACATATACACAGGTTCACAAGTTCAGGAAGCTGTGCATATCAGCGTTGGAAGAGAATAAAAAAAGAAAATGAAAGAGAAGAAACAAAAATGATGTATAACAACCACGAGGCGTTTTCTCCAGAAGTACAGAAGCAAACAGCAGGCATCACAAAGTAAGTAGACTCACCAGTGTAGACGGCGAGCGTACTGAGGAAATGAGGTGTGTGGTCTTTGTTGGCACTCAGTGCGTTAACTCCGTTGCTATATAAACATAGCAACAGCACGGAGCGCGCTGACGCGTGTGCAAAGGATTCCCTCGCGCTAGTAGACAGTGCCTGTTCTCCGTTGCTATGCACATATAGCAACAGCACGGTGGACGATGACGCGTTAACAGGACAAATTCCCTCGCGCACCACTTTGAAAAACTACTAGGTGGTGCGCGAGCATCACATACGCTCAGGAAGTAAATAAACAAAAACTTAAACTGTGCTTGTACTCCGTTGATATGTACATGTAGCAACAGCACGGAATGCGATGACGCGTGCGGAGGGCGAACCCCCTCGCGTACCACTTTAAAACTACTGGGTGGTGCGCGAGCGTCGCGTACACTCTGAAAATGAAATAATAAAAAAAAAATATTAAATCCTCACCGCCGGCCGGAATTGGAGAGGCAGGTCAGGAGCAGGCGCTTTGCCTCACCGCCAGATCAAATGAATGCCATTGAGTAGAGTGTGTTGGGCCGGATCAACTGCATCCCATCCTCGTCGCCAGTGTTGCAAGCATGTCAAAAGAGGTAGGCAGCAAGCAGCAAGTTCTTCTATAAAGTCTTTTATTAGTAAATCTCAAGTTCCTCGTAAAGCGGCCCAACCACTTGACAGAAGCTTGACAGCCCGTCCGCACAGACGCCGTTGTTCTTAACGTCTGCCGTTCCAACCCCTCGCTGAATCATTCCAGAAGCTATGTGTTCTAGAATACAACAGGTCCACTGAAAGGAGATAAGTGGCCGGAGTCACAAGCAAAGCGAAAGGAAGAAGTTGTTGTGACAACAATCGAGGAAGAAGTAGATAGGACACAAAGATAAGACCTAAGTGAAGGAGAATTGAATGGAGATCGAAAGTTGAAAAGAAAGAGAATAGCAAGTCAAAGGTACGCAGGTCTTGAATGGGTGTATGTAACAACAAGTGACTGGCAAAGAGAGTTTTGGTCTTTTTGTTTCAATCTAGACATCCCAGGTGAATATTTTGGCACTTGAAAGAAGCAAATGGACTGAACTGTTGAGATAAATTGAGAAAAAGTACAAAGAGAAAGTGACTGTTGAAAGTAACTGGAAAAGACTTTGATAACCTGATTTGACTTTTTGAAACATGATTTGACAAGCTGCTAAACCGATTTTTGAGAAAAAGTATCCTGGAAGTGAGACTGAAAGCTGTAAATAACTGCTGAAAGAAGATTGAAGATTTTTTTTTTGATTTTTGCTGCATAGTTATACATTTTCTCTTCTACTTTCTGATTCTTTGCAGATAATGGGTAACATTAGTCAGCACAGTAGAAAAAGCAGGTGCTGTAAATACATGAGTATTGGTTTGACAGTTGTATGTATGATATTGTGTCATATTTATTGTGGATATGACTGTTCTTGACAATAGTAAAGCCAGCCATACTTCATCTTTAGACACAACTACTGCATTAATGGCGATAGAGAAGTTTAGGTTGGATGCAAAGTATCTGCACGTAGGCAATGCAGAAGGGGAACTTTCTTCTAATATCTTCTATCGCTTATTGAGTGAGTATGTTGAGACGATGGATGTGAGGAATAGTTTTGTGTGTACACAGATTCCTTCATCAGTTGAAGAAGGAGATACCTATTATAGTTTGCCTCTTACTCAGCAGTACATTCAGTATTTCTATTCGAACCATGATGTAGTGTTTTCATTTGTGCCCATAATTAGGTACCTGAGTAGAGTAGCTAAGGACAATAATATTGTATTAGTGGGGGGTTTCTTTGAACCTACATTAACTTTTGGGACAGCCTATGCGCACAAGAACAACCTGACATGCTTACTTACACCATTAGAAAATAGCTTCTTAGATCAGACAGATGACAGGTGAAAGGCATTAAAGGAGAAGTTAGAAAAGGGTTTAGAGAAAATAACTTTTAAAATGATTATGCTTTTAGTGAAATAAAAACACAATGGAAATTAGCTTTAGATGCAAAACATGTAGGAAAGCTTTATGTATATAGACCTAAATCCAGCACTGATACCTTGTTTGTGGGAACGAGTGAATGTAGGCATGTGTTTTTGTTTTGGAGTAAATGGACAACAGGCCGGCTGTAAAAAAAAAGGTGGAAACAGCCAACAAAAACAGCCACTTTAACACTCCGACCGCCACAGTGGTAGCAACAAACACCGCGGCGGTCACCGCCAACAGACAGGCGGAAGACAATATACTGCCCATCCCATCACAACCCGCCAATCCACCAGCTTTTCCGGGGCAGTATCAAACGCCATCAAAAGCACGGCGGAAACAGTGTTTGGAAGGGAAACCACTTACCACTCAACACTCAAGGAAGAACCAGGACACAATGGAGCATGAGTTACAGGTCCTGCCCATGATGGTCTACCTCCTCATCCTCCAAGAATACGAAAGACGGCGGCGACAATCATGGTGAGTACTGCAACTAGTACATAGGGGAGGAGGGAGGAAAACGAGAGTGAGACACACACGCACCAACCCCACCCCCACCCTCACCCCCAACACCATAAACACAAACACATGCAGCAACAGTACATTTACACCCTGTTACCCCCTGGAAGAAGTCAAGGACAAAAGGAATAGAGTTAAAACAGTGTAATTTTAGAAATATGTCAGATCTACGTAAAAAATAATAAAAACAGTATCTACAAAAATATAAAATATGTACATAAGGCTGTACATTGTCCCTTCCAAATGTCCGTGGGCAACTGGGCCAAAAATCATGGGCCAAGCCCACACTTGACTCCTGCCTCAATATGGAGAGAACACTGCAGGGGCATCAGGTCGAAAACACACAGGCACCTCAGGGGGACGGGGAAGGGGGGCACCTCAGCCGGAAGATGGAATAACACCACTGTTCCTCGAGGGGGCTCCATGCCCACAGTGATGTCCTGGGGGGTGCAAAGCCACAGTCTCTCAAGTGGGTGGTTTGCCCACTGCTTGGTCCTGGGGAGTTCAAGGACACAGTCTCTCAAGTTGGTGGTTTGCCCCCTGCTTGGTCCTGGGGAGTGCAAGGCCACAGTCTCTCAAGTGGGTGGTTTGCCCACTGCTTGGTCCTGGGAGTACATGCCAAAGTCTCTCAAGTGGGTGGTTTGCCCACTGCTTGGTCCTGGGGAGTGCAAGGCCGCAGTCTCTCAAGTGGATGCCTTTCTTCACTGGTTCTGGAGGGAGCCTTGTGCCCAGTCTGCTTCATCCTGCCAAGGATTGGGTGAGTGGATGCCTTTCTCCACTGGTTCCGGATGGGGCCTTGTGCCCAGTCTGCTTCATCCTGCCAAGGATTGTGGTGAGTGGATGCCTTTCTCCACTGGTTCTGCAGGGGCCTTGTGCCGAGTGATGCAGCACTTGGGTTGTGGCAGTTCACATTCCCTCACCTGGGTGTCTGCGGCACAGGATTTCCAGGGACAAGGTTGCATTATAGTCCATGGAGGCAGGGCTAGACTCCATGCTGCGGCGCCTAAGGCTGCAAACTGGTGGTGTTGCCGGTGCTGGTGGGGGTGCTGCCAGTGGTGGTGGGAGGCTCCAGCCCGTCTCCTGCAGCCTCGGACGGCCGCCCACTGGGGATGCTGGTGCTGGTAGCGGTCCTACTGTCAGCGGTACAGGTGGCAGTGCTTGCGGAGGGACTGCTGTCGGTGCTGCACGTGGTGCAGGTGCTGGCAGTGGTGGAGGTAGGCCCCAGCCCTTCTCCTTCAGCCTCGGACGGCTGCCCACTGGGGATGCTGCTACTGACAGTAGTGGTGGCAGCAGCGGTGCAGGTGGTGGTGCTTGCGGCGGTGCTGCTGGCGGTGCTGCCCGCGGTGCAGGTGGCAGGGCTGGCGGTTCTGCTGGTGGGCACCAGGCTTTCACCTGCAGCCTCCAACAGCTGACGTGCCTTGCCTTGGTATTTCTGCCCCTTCCTCACCATGGCAGATGCTGTTGTGACCTTGGCTCTGGCAGCTGGAGTTTTGGAGGAGGCCTTGCTGGGTGGGTAGTGCTCCTTCCCCTTGCTGCATGTCGTCCCCTTCTTCACCTTGGCAGGTGGTGGAATGGTTTGGTCCTTTGCAGGGGTTGGAGGCACACTGGCTGGCCTGACGGGTGTCCCCTTTGAGCCTCTGGGAGTTGGAGGTACCACAGCGGACGCCAACTTGATGGCTGAGGTACTAGCCCGAGGTGAAGGACAGGGGTGAGGGGTAGGGAACACGTCAATGTTTGCCAGGAAAAGCTTTTTAGACACACTGGGGCGGGAAGAGGGAGAGGGTTTGGGAGTGGAGGAAGAGGGAGTGGTAGGTGGTAAGAGGTGTCTGTCTGCTGAGTTTGGGTGAAGGTGCATGTGCTGGAGGCTGTTGTGAGGTAGATGGCTGTTGGGTGGGTGGGTGCCTGCATGTGTGTACTTTGGGAGGGGGGGTCACAGACACACTGGGAGAGGACACAGGGGACGTATGAATGGATGTGGGGGTGGTGACTGCAAGTGAGGGGTGAGTAGTGATGGGTGTGCTGGTGATGGAGGTAGTGGGTGATAATGTAGTACATGCAGGTGTGAGTGGCGACGATACTGGGAGGGAGGTGGACGAGGAGGAGGAGGGGGACACAGTGAAGGCAGTGGATGTGTGTGTGTCTGCATGGGTATGGTACTTGTGTGAGTGCCTGTGGGATGATGTGTGGTGCTTGTGTTTGCCTGAACCAATTCTGTGTGTTGATTTGGGTGAATGCTGGTCTGAAGGTGTACTTGGGATAGGGTGGGGTTGAGGGGATAGGGACTGGGTAGAGGAAGTCGGAGGGGGGAGGCTAGACACAGGGACAAGGGCTGCCATCACTACTAGGAATACCATTGTTATCTTATCATTTCTTTATGGCTTTTTGTTGTTATTTTTGCAGCCCTGAAGAAGCCCAACTGTATAGGGCGAAACGCGTTGGCTGCTGCATTGTTTGTTCTCACAAAATTATTGTGACACCAAATGTCTCTGATGAAATAAACCCTTTGGGAGAAACCTATGGAAACCTTGTGTCACCATATGTTTAACAAACTGGGACTCTTCTGAATTATTATTCGTGATTGACAACTGATAGTGGTGCACAACCCATTTTCTTGTATTGGTGTTTTATCCTTTTGGTTCCTTTGTGCAGTAGGAACTTTGTTGGTAGTGCACACTACACTTCACCTTATAATGTACGCACTCCCTAACATATTTGAACATGTCACGATTCAAGGATAACCGTGAAGAACTGGCAAGGGAGCTTTTTACATATTCAACATGTCCTAGCACAATGAACACACTTTTACGGCAGACGGACAGTCTAAAAGTTAAATTCCAAAAATTAGAAAAATAAAAAAAACAGGAATTAGTTAGGTGGTGGGATGGGATTAAATTACAAAAGAATTTAGATAATAAGAAGATACCTCGAGGTCTTAGAATCTTAATATTCCCTACATATGAGGATTTAGATGATGAAGCACTCAAGGATTGGGAGGACAATTTGCAGAATGCATCATTTAATATGATGCATATTTTAATTAAACATATTGACAAAAAAGTGGCTAAACTACAAGATGATATCGAAACATTAGAAAGGGAAATTGATGGAGTTTCTCAAAAAGATTTAATAAATAAGAACTATGAGATTCTCCATAAAATAGTTGAGGACTATCAAATCTATCTTCGTGATAAAAAATTACGTAAAGTCAAGCGTGATGATCTTGACTATAAACTTGGCAGAATTTTACACTTTTGCTCGCAAATACGATAATGTGAAGATTTCTGGACCACGCACCAATAGTGACAGATTCACAAATGATACTGATCTCTCTAGTGGCGGCTCTATGTCCTCTATTGATAGTAGCACCTTACAGGACAGTGAACCTTCCAAACAAGTTCCCCACAGTTCAGCTAACAGTTTTTTAGTCGAAATGGAACGACTACGTCTTGGAACCAAAACAAACCGAAGAGAAATAAGACCAGAAGGGGTGGGAAACAATGGAGAAAAAAGTTTAGAAAAACAAGGGG
Source organism: Pleurodeles waltl (assembly GCF_031143425.1). Lineage (NCBI taxonomy): Eukaryota > Metazoa > Chordata > Amphibia > Caudata > Salamandridae > Pleurodeles > Pleurodeles waltl. The sequence continues at coordinate 916,761,299 of NC_090444.1, read as the reverse complement.
TTCGCACCCGCTCGAAGAAAGACTAGGACCCACCGCCCTTGACAGTAATGAACTTGGAGGAGATCTGACCATTGTCAATCTATCCGATCGTTCCCTGGATGTTACTGAATGCAATTTACTTAGTAAGGGCTTAGGCTTTTGCCCAACTCAAACTAATGATCAGGTAGAAATTTTTGTTGATCTATTTAAATTTACTCGACTACTGAAATTAAGAAACTATTTTTCTACTCGCACTGGGGGACTACCAATAGTGAAACCTCTATATCACCGCTCATTGACACCACTATTGTTAATACCCAGGCAGTGACTGAATCTATATCGGATCTGTACGATATACAATTGCTGATGTCTTTACAAAATGGCAGTGAGACAGACATTGAAAATATTAGGACAGATTTAGGAATTATGGAGGATCTCAACGTTACCAGTGGTCTAAGACCACGTTCTAAATTTATACCCAATATTGTACATAGTAATATTGATTTATTTGCGGACAAGGTATCATCTGACCTATATAAACTTTTGGGTGTTCCTTATACTAACTGGCGGAAAATTGACAATTTGTCCATTGGAGAACGGAAGGCTCTAACTAGTCTTAGGAAAGACCGATCAATTGTTATTCGTGAGGCCGATAAAGGTGGAAATGTAGTCATTATGAACACAAGTGATTACATGCATGAAATTGATAGACAGTTAGCTGACACAACATGTTATAAATGTCTTACCAGTAACCCTATTTTTGAACTGTCTGAATTCATTAACAACAAACTATGGGGATGGCATGAACAGGGTCTTTTATCTGATCACGAATACAAATACTTACTTGTTAAATATCCAAGATATCCTTGTATCTATATTCTTCCAAAAATCCACAAAGAAGGTTCGTTTCCACCGGGTAGACCTATCATATCTGGGATTGATTCCCCTACAGAGAGAATATCGGAATTTGTGGATATCTTTCTACAAAAGTTTGTTTGTAATCTCCCTTCATATATACAGGATAGTAAGGATATCCTGAATAAATTTGAAGATTTTCCTTGGTCTGATGACCTTTTATTTGTCACAATGGACGTCAATAGTCTCTATACCTGTATTCAAAAACCATTTGGTTTGCTGGCGGTCATTTCATTTCTCAATACTCGTTCTGCAGAACATTATGACCACAATCAAATGCTTCTGGATATGATTGACATAATCCTATCTAAAAATTACTTTTTACACAATACTAAATGGTTTCAACAAATACAAGGGACAGCGATGGGTTCCAAATTTGCCCCTTCATATGCCTGTCTCTTTATGGGCTGGTTCGAAAAAATACATGCATGGGGTAAACATGCCTCTCCTTGGACTGAATTTATTGTATTCTAGGGGAGGTATATAGATGACATTATTTTAATTTGGAATGGATCCATTCAGCAACTTACTTCGTATCATGCATTTCTTAATGATAATCCTTATAATGTCAGACTTAGTCTTCATTATAGTAAGGACAGTATTGAATTTTTGGATATAAGATTTTTTATTCACAATAACTCTATTCAGAGTGTCTTGTACAGGAAATCTACGTCTTGCAATAGTCTTTTACATGCAACAAGTGCACATCCGTCTTCTACTATTAACAATATTCCTTTTGGTGAAATGATACGTATGCGCAGAAATTGCAGCACTGAAGATCTATTTCGCGAACAAATTAGACTTGTGAAACAAAGATTTATCAATAGAGGTTACAAGAACCAGATTCTTTGTACTGCAGAACAACGTATCATGAGTATATCCAGAAAGGACACGTTGTCATTAAAACCTAAAAGTAAAAAGAATTCAACTAATGAATGTCTGTCTTTTGTAACCAGATACACGGCCCACAGCCAGGGCATCTACAAAATACTTAAACGCCATTGGCATTTACTTACTGATTTACATGGACTCAAAGGGATTCTTCCCGAAACACCTCGAATAACTTATCGAAGAGGTATGACATTGAGAAACTTGCTTTGTCCCAGTTATGTATCTGTACCTAATCCTTCTACTTGGCTTCCGACCAAGCCTCTGGGCTTTTACACATGTCATGAATGTAATGTTTGTATTTTTGGTTTGGATAAAACTAATACCTTCTGTTATAATAACACAGGGGTTTTTACTATCAAACATTTTATTAATTGTAACACCAAATTTGTAATTTATATTCTAAAATGTACATGTAACAAAATCTATGTGGGAAGCACTAAAAGACAGCTCAAACATCGAATACAGGAGCATATACGAGCCATTAGGAACAACGATATTAGGTATCCATTATCATCACATATGACATCGACACACCTACGTGATAATGTAATTTCATTTCATGGGATTGATCATATCCCATTGAACCCTAGGGGGGGCAACAGAGAACTGCAACTACGCAAACAAGAAGCGGCATGGATTTGCCGTTTACGCACGGTCGAGTTGGGACACAACACTGATCACGCATTTCATCATTTCTTGTAATGGTATTGTTGTATAATATATACACTAATAGTGTACGAGTGGAGTACTGAATATTAGTACTTTCTTTCAAAACAATGGCGAAAACAATAGAGGCTTAAATACTGTCTCTTCACATGTAAACTTCAACCATTGTTTTGTGACTGTACTAGGGTTTAAATTACATGTCTTGATATTACTTCCTGATAGTATATTGTCTGCATGTACATGCTCATTGGATGCTAATAGACCTATTTTTTGTAAAATTGAGATTACATTATACTAGAGGCCATTGGCCTACTCTTGTCATCTTTTTCACTGTAATATTATTGTCTATGACATCTCTTTTTGGGTTTCTTTTTGTTGCTGCTTCACTATTTTTACTTTGCACAGTTAATGGCTTGCTCCCCTGATCTTTAGTGTCTTCCCCCCACTTTTCTCTATGCCTATTTTTCCGCTTTTTCTTTTACCCTCATTTGGTTTTTCTTCTCTGCCCTCTCAATATACTTTTTCATTACCTAATTATGGTAATTACTTTTCAAATATATAGCGTTTGTCCATTTCAATTCACTTACTATTATACCACATAATTGCTTTATCTACTCCAAAATGGCCGCCACTTAAATTATCCGTACTATGCCGCTTTTTGGGCATAGTCCTTTTTCTGTGTTTATACTCCTCCTCACGCACGATGTTTGTCATAAATGTTCGGCAATTCTTGCCGGCATTTCCTCTAAACTTGGACGCGCTACTTACTTCACTTTACCCGACGGGTGGCAACGCGACCGGGCCCGTCTCACGTTTCTCCTTTCATTTGGAAAATCCGGCCGGTTACAACTTGCAACGTATAAACAATTTGGATTTACATAATTTAGGTAAGGCTGGACCACAGCCCTTCGATTTATGTATATAGTCGCGTTAACATATTTTAATTGACTTTTGTGGGACTTTGCCCACATTATATTACTTCTTTTTGACACATGTACCGTTTTTTCAATTTTTTCAACTCTTTTTATTTTTAGCCCATTGAATCTTTGTTCGTGTTTATACTTATCTTATATATTGATTCTTGAACCTACTTTGGAACCTACTACTTGGTATGTGCTTTTTCCAAGTATATTATCCTTTTCCCTATCCCCCCCTTCTTCCTTACACGTATTCTTATTACTTTTATCTTCACCTAGCTTTCATCTCACTACTTTTTTATTTAAGTCTTACTCAGTTTTTAGTTATTATATCTTGGTGATGGTTCACTTAACATTTTGTGATGGTGATGTTGGCACTATCATGGTGCAGGGATTACTGCAACTATCATATTCATTACAGTCTATACGGCATGTTTTCTTCGAGCACATTTTCTTGCCACTAACGCAAAAATCTTGAAAAATCACCTCTTTCGATTTTTTTGGCGAATTCTTTCTTTTCTATTTTTTCCCTTGTTGGTTTTATCCACCACTTATGACTAGAGGTTGACTTGTAACCAGAATTGTGAACTATTTGATGAAACTCTCTCTCTTGCTTAAATTTAATTCGTAATTACACTTGACTAGTGTTTTTTGCTTTATATTAAATAATAACCTGCTGATTCTGCTTTATATATTTTGATCTTTGTAATACTAGGAATACCATTGTTATCTTATCATTTCTTTATGGCTTTTTGTTGTTTTTTTTGCAGCCCTGAAGAAGCCCAACTGTATAGGGCGAAACGCGTTGGCTGCTGCATTGTTTGTTCTCACAAAATTATTGTGACACCAAATGTCTCTGATGAAATAAACCCTTTGGGAGAAACCTATGGAAACCTTGTGTCACCATATGTTTAACAAACTGGGACTCTTCTGAATTATTATTCGTGATTGACAACTGATAGTGGTGCACAACCCATTTTCTTGTATTGGTGTTTTATCCTTTTGGTTCCTTTGTGCAGTAGGAACTTTGTTGGTAGTGCACACTACACTTCACCTTATAATGTGTTGTTTATATACACCTGTTTATACACACTGTGATTAAATTTTAGGGATTGATGCGTTTTCTGTTGGGCCTACTGCACTTTGCTTGTTTAGTGTCAGGAGCCCGTTGTTGTGCCACTGCCTCCCTCATGGTCTTGGCCATGTCAGCCAGCACCCCTGCAATGGTGACCAGGATGGTGTAGATGTTAGCTAGGTCATCCCTGATCCCCAAGTACTGTCCCTCCTGCAGCTGCTAGGTCTCCTACAACTTGGCCACTATCTGGCCCATCGTTTCCTGGGATTGGTGGTATGCTCCCAGGATGTTGGGGAGTGCCTCGTGGAGATTGGGTTCCCTGGGCCTGTCCTCCTCCTGTCGCACAGCAGGCCTCCCAGCTTCGCTGTTGTCCTGTGCCTCTGTCCCCTGAACCGTGTGCCCACTGTCACTGACCCCAGGTCCCTGATCGTCCTGTGTTTGTGGGGTTGCCTGGGGTCCCTGGAGTGGTGAATACACTGCTGATTGATGTGTCCTGGGGACAGTGGCATGGGCCCACTGGGTGGCTGCTGTGCTGGTGTTTCCTGAGGAGGGAGGCTCTGTGGTGGGTTGGGACTGTGGCTGGGTACCCGACTGTCCAGAGGACCCTGCTGGGCCAGGTTGGTCATTCTGATCTAGGCGTATAGAGCTGCTGCCGTCACTGTGGGCCACTTCAGGGGTAACCTGGATGTAGCTGGCACCTCCTCTCCAGTGGCGTTGAGTAGGGGTCCTGTGGGGATGAAAGTGCAGTGTTATTGCATCTGAGTGTGCCATCTTGTGCATGGGTGTGTTTCTCTGTATGATTGTGATTTCCCTGTCAGCTTGGCCTTGTGTGAGTGGTGATTTTGTGGGCTGGCTGAGTCTCTCTACTGGGCATGCTGTGGTGATAGGTGTCTATGCAGGTCTGTGTTGGGGGGGCTTTGGTGTTGCATGCAGGGCTTGGTATTGGGATGGGTGGGTTGTGATAGTGTGGTATATGTGAGGTGGTGGAGTGATGGGGTGAGGGTAGGGGTAGAAGTTTGTGATGGCATGCAGGTAGGGGGGTGAAAGTAGCAAAGATTTGACTTACTAGAGCCCAGTCCTCCTGCTACTCCTGTGAGGCCCTCAGGATGCAGTATTGCCAAAACTTGCTCCTCCCATGTTGTTAGTTGTGGGGGAGGAGGTGGGGACCACCGCCAGTCCTCTGTACTGCTACCTGATGTCTTGCAACCACGGAACACACCTTCCCCTGTAGGCCATTCCACCTCTTCCTGATGTCATCCCTCGTTCTTGGGTGCTGACCTATGGCGTTGACCCTGTCCACGATTCTCCGCCATAGCTCCATCTTCCTAGCAATGGACGTCTGCTGCACCTGTGATCCAAATGGCTGCGGCTCTTCCTGGATGATTTCCTCCACCATGACCCTTAGCTCCTCCTCAGAAAACCTAGGGTGTATTTGGGGTGCCATGGATGTGGTGTGTGTGATATGTGTGAGGATGTGTGGGGTGATGTGTTGGGGTGTATACTGTGAGGTGTGTGGATGGTGTATGTGTTCTGTGGCTCTGATTGAGTGGGTGCTCCTGGCAATCTTTTTTTTTTTCGTTGAAAGGGTTGTGAGTAATGTGGGTGTGTGTTTTATAGCGGTGTGAGTGTGTGGGTGTGGTGTGTGCATGTATGTCAGGTGTGTGTATTTTGAATTGCCCAATGTGGTGGTGTTTTGTAAATGTGTGTGTATTTTGAGCGCAGCAGTATGTACCGTCAATGGTTTACAGCGATTGAAAGACTGCTGCGGTGATTCGTGGGTCGTGATACTGTGGGCGTATTCCTGTTGGCGTAACGGTGTGGGTTTGGCTATCGACAGTTTATCACTGACCTTTGGTTTGGCGGACTTGTGTAGGTGTCTGTACTGTGGCTGATTTCTCAGTGTGGGTCGTAATACTCGTAGCGGAATACCGCAGCGGTCACTGTATGTTGGCAGCCGTCAGCATGGCAGTAGGCAGCATTTACCGCCACGGTTGTAATGAGGGCCTTTGTATGGAAAGATTTAGGGGCTTATTTATACTTGTTTAGTGCCAAATTTGCATAATTTGTTTTTTTTACGCATATTCGGTGCAAAACTAACTCTACATTTGTACTTTGGCGCTAGACCCGTCTAGCGCCAAATTTATGGAGTCAAAGTCATTTTTGGACGTGGAAACCTTCTTTGTGTCAATGAGATGCAAAGTAGGCGTTCCTGTGCAAAAAATGACTCTATGGCCTTAGCGCTATTATTATCACCCCGTGCTAAAATTACTCATGGGAGGGAGGAGGGGTCAAAAAATGGTTTGCACCATTTTTTAACGCCTGGGTCAGGGTATGCGTTAAGGGACCTGTGGACCTATTTTATGGGGGAACACCATGGAATAAGCCCACAGGTGCCTTCCCCAGGCACCAGGGACATCCCCACCCACACCATAAGGACAGCAGAGGAAGGGGAACCCCATCCCAGGTAAGTATAGGTAAGTACATCTAAGTATTTTGGGGACCTGAATTGGGCCCCCCTACATGGCAATGGGTGCAATGGTCATGCCCAGGGGACCCTGGTCCCCTGTGCTGGCCATTGGGGTGGTGGGCATGACTCCTGTCTTTTCTAAGACAGGAGTCATGTGGTATGGAGGGTTTTGCGTCAGAAAATGACTCTAGGCAGGTTAGAGTCATTTTTGTTTTACTCTAACCTGCCTAACGTCATTTTTTGGTGCAAAACACCCTTCTTCCATCCCGCAAGCCTTACCTGACTAACGTCATTTTTATTTTTTATGCTAGCCTTCCCTTTGCACTGGCTTGCACCATTCCATAAATATGGTGCCCGGCTGGTGCACAGAAATGGTGCAAGCCGGTGTTAAACTTTTTGGTGCAAAACTGCATTAGTGCAGTTTTGCACTAAAAAGTATAAATCAGGGCCTTAGTGTCATGACACATTTAGTCATCAAAAGAGGGATTGTTAATGCTGAATTTTATTAATGAATATTCATGTATTCTGAGTGTTGGATTTGCATGGAAAATGTATTAACTTAGAGAAAAATAATGCACAAATTAGAAGTTTCCCTTCCGTGAGTGGCCGTCAATGTTCACGAAGTGTACTTATGTATTAGCTTTGTTAATCGTAAGCCTTAACTTAGCGAGATCTTGTGCCTAGTTGCACTGCCTCGTGTCAAGCTGCATTTCGTAGGCATTTTATAAATTGGTTGCTTAGAGAATTGAATTGTGATTTTCCACTGTACTGACCATGTGCTTGTAGCTGAAGTTAGTTCTCATGAGAAACTGTTTGTTAGAAGATGCTGTACTTGCTAGTGAAACAATGTTTAATATAATGTGTGTAAGACTGACCTTCCCAGGAGAAGACAATGGATGCACTGACTGGAGTATAAGCTGCAACAATATTGATACCTGATGAGCCGAATGACGAGAGCGGGACAAGAGGAACCAATCGTCGACATGTGAACCATGTACTAGTAGAAATTGTAGATTTGAGGTTTTAGTTTCATTGCACTATATGTGAAAATGTGATCCCCTGACCAATTAGGGTGTGGGAAGTAGTTTTAGGAAATCTAACTTAGCCAGGCTGCACAGAGAGGAGAAAACCCCATTATTTCTGCTGAACCCCATTAGTTCTGCTGAACTTTACTGCTTAAAGAGACTTTGCTAATTCTGAACCTTGATGTTGAATCCTGATGCTTGCTGACCGAACTGATGTCCCATTGACGAAGACTGCCACAGCTTGCTGAACCTTATTAAGGACAGGTATAAAATGATGTTACTGACTGTTATGTCTATTTGCTTTTGTTTCTAGGTACCAACTGCTATTTTGATAGAGCCATAATTAGATGTTTTTCCAAATTTGTGTGACTAAATTATTTTGCATGACGTCCAAACATGCTATTCTAATTTGATGTTAGTTACGGTTCTCACTGATGAAGTGCGCTACTTGTGATAACAGTTGATGTCTTTTCCTTTGCTGAATCTAAATGTATGTTATGTCGTTTGCGCAGTTATTCTTGCTATTCATTTCTACTGTGACCTTAGAATTTGTAGTGGCAAAAGCTTTGATTAGATTGCAATTTTTTCTCCACTTCGGTCGGCCAGTACTGTTTCTGCATGTTTATCATTTGATTTTGAGACTAAGGGGGTCATTCCGACCTCGGCGGTAAAAGTCGCTTACCGCCGGCCAGAAGGCCGCCATAACACCGCCGCGGCCGCGGGAAACTGCCACGGTCTTTCTGACCCGCAACTGGCAAACCGCCAAAAACCCGACACCCACAAAAGTCCGCCAAACCAAAGGTCAGCGGGAAACTGGCGATGACCAAACCTCCACCGTCACGCCAACAGAAATACGCCCATGCCATTCCGACCCGCAAATCCCCGCAGCGGTCTTTCAACTGCGGTATTCCATTGGCGGTAGACACCGCCGCGGTCAAAATACACACACCTTTACAAAACACTACCACATTGGATAATTCAAAATACACACACCTGAGACACATACACACACCACTCCCACACACCCAATTAACTATAAAACACACACCCACATCACCCACAAACCCCTACGACCACAATTGCGAGTGAAGGACAGAGAGAGAGAGCACAGCATAGAGTACACCATCACACAGAGGCAAATCACAAAATCACCCACACAATTTCCACGCACAAAACACCATACACCACCACACTCACCACACTCTACAACACATACACCACCCCTCACCTCATCCACACCACCCCATGGCACCCCAAAGACACCCCAGGTTCTCTGACGCAGAACTCAGGGTCATGGTGGAGGAAATAGTTTGTGTAGAGCTCCAGCTCTTCGGGGCACAGGTGCAGCACACCACCATTGCCAGGAAGATGGACCTATGGAGCAGAATAGTGGACAGGGTCAACGCTGTGGGACAGCATCCACGCAATCGGGACGACATCAGGAAGCGGTGGAACGACCTACGGGGGAAGGTGCGTTCCATGGTATCAAGGCACAACATCGCGGTACAGCGGACTGGCGGCGGACCCCCACCTACTCCCCCAGAATTCTCAGCATGGGAGAGGAAGTCTTGCACATCCTGCATCCTGAGGGCCTCGCAGGAGTAGGCGGAGGAATGGACTCTGGTAAGTCAAATCTCCACTACTTCATTCACCCCACCCCACCTGCATGCCAAATCATACCCCCACCCTCACCCCCACCCCCATCACACCAACTCCTTGCAAATGGCTCACCATCACATCCCACCCATCCCAAAACCTAGCCCTGCGTGCGTCCCCAAAGCATGGACACCCATCCCCAAAGCATGCCCACTGCACACACCCATCACCCCCACAAGCCACCGTCACAAAAGACCCCACTGGGGGACACGGCCACCCACCCATTACACAAAATGCCACACACAGAAGCAATAACCATACTCTTATACCCCTGCAGGACCCGAACGCCACCACACCGCCACGGAGGGTCCAGAAATGTCCATCCCACCCCCAGAAGAGGCCCCCAGTGATGACAGCAGCTCTGTCTCCCTGGACCCTGATGACCAGCCCGGCCCATCGGGGACCTCAGGACAGTCGGTTCCCCACAGACAGCCACAGGCTACACCAGACCTAACCCCCTCTGGGAACACCAGCACAGCTCCCACCCAGCGGGCCCATGCCTCTGTCTCCAGGACACGTCAATCAGCGGTGTGTCCACCACTACAGGGCACCCAGGTTGACCCACCACCCCAACAACAACAGGGACCTGGGGGCAGTGGTAGTGGGCACACCGTCCAGGGGACAGAGGCCCAGGGAAACAGGGGAACTGGGAGGGCTGCTGTGCGACAGGGGGGGGACAGGCCCAGGGAACCGACTCTCCAAGAGGCCCTCTCCTCCATCATGGGAGCATACCACCACTCCCATGAGACGATGGCTACGGTACTGGCCAGGTTCCAGGAGATCCAGGTCATGCAGGAGCAACAGTACATGGGGTTCAGAGAGGAACTGAGGAACATTAGTTCCGCAATGGGGACCATCGTCGTGGCCCTAACCCAGATAGTCACCACATTGCGGAACCACGTGGCACCACAAAGGGCCCCTGTCACTAGCCTGGACCAGGAACAGCGTACCACCTCCGCCGGCGCTAGTGGACAGGAGGCCCCCACACAACGACGGGCCACCAGAACCCCACCTCCTGCAGAAGAAGAACCACCCCGCAAGCGGAACCTGAGATCTCACAAGAAGACAGACTAGGATTGCAAGTCCACCGCCAGCAAACAATACCCCCTGATGTCATCCCACTGTCTCACATTGTCACCCTGTCCAACCTTGAACTGCCCCTGCTCCATCCTTCCACAGGCATATGGACAATGCACCTGTGCGACTGAGAACTGGACTCTGCCATGGACATTACTCCACCATCACCCATTCCCGTTTGACAATCATGTTCCTTAAATTTAGCACTGGAATTAAATCACTTCTTGCACTAAAAAAATCTGGAGTCTGATTGTATTTTGAACAAATGTATTAGACATAACGGTGCCAAAATGTTCAGTTACATTGTGATGACAACATACCACTGTCACACAGCTGTAGTCCATCGGCAAACAAAGCAGAGGTCACGCAGTGGGGCCCACAGCTCTGAAAACGGAAGGGAAAGTCACAACTCAGTTAACAGGAACTGGGGGGGAACTCAGACAGTAGAGAGGCAGGAGACTTTAAGTAAATGTAAAATGGCGTGGTTGATTCGTACCTGTGTGCTACTGAAAATACTGTTGTATCACTGTGTGCCTGTTGTCTGTGTCGTCCCAGTCGTCCTCCTCCTCTTCAGTCTCCACAGGCTCCACAGCTGCTACAACACCACCATCTGGACCATCCTCCTGCAGGAAAGGCACCTGGCGTCGCAAAGCCAGGTTGTGAAGCATACAGCAGGCCACGATGATATGGCACACCTTCTTTGGTGAGTACATTAGGGATCCCCCTGTCATATGCAGGCACCTAAACCTGGCCTTCAGGAGGCCGAAGGTTCTTTCTATAATCCTCCTAGTTCGCCCATGGGCCTCATTGTAACATTCCTCTGCCCTTGTCCTGGGATTCCTCACTGGGGTCAGTAGCCACGACAGGTTGGGGTAACCAGAGTCACCAATTAGCCACACACGGTGTCTCTGTAGCTGTTCCATCACGTAAGGGATGCTGCTATTTCTCATGATGTACGCGTCATGCACTGACCCAGGGAACTTGACATTTACATGGGAGATGTACTGGTCAGCCAAACAGACCACCTGGACATTCATAGAATGATAACTTTTTCTGTTCCTGTACACCTGCTCACTTCCACTGGGGGGAACCAAGGCCACATGGGTCCCATCAATGGCACCAATGATGTTGGGGATATGTCCAAGGGCATAGAAATCACCCTTCACTGTAGCCAAATCTCCCACCTCAGGGAAAACAATGTAGCTCCGCATGTATTTCATCAGGGCAGACAACACTCTGGACAAAACCTTAGAAAACATAGGCTGAGACATCCGTGATGATATGGCCACTGTCGTTTGGAATGATCCACTTGCCAAAAAATGGAGTACTGACAGAACCTGCACCAGAGGGGGAATCCCTGTGGGTTGGCGAATGGGGGACATCAGGTCTGGCTCCAGCTGGGCACACAGTTCCTGTATAGTGCCTCGGTCCAGTCTGTATGTAAGTATGACATGTCTTTCTTTCATTGTCGACAGGTCCACCAGCGGTCTGTACACGGGAGGATTCCTCCATCTCGTCGCAAGTCCCAGCGGACGGTGCCTAGGAAGGACAACAGCGAGAACAGAGTCAATCAACCCGCAGGTACGTAACCACAGCTTGCACATTACACGATTCGCTATGCATTGAATGGCTTGTATGAGTGGCAATGCAAGGCCTAGGCCTGTGTGACGCCGTAGAAATTCAGCCATGTGGGCCCTTGAAATGGCGGCTGCCTGACCTGTGAAGTGTGACAATAGGATGTGAGGTCAATGCGCTGGCGAGGCACACCGTGGCGGTAGGCGGTCGAAGAACGTGCCGCAAAGCAGCATTGGTTAACATTGAACCCGATGGGTCTCAGGAGCCAATGACGATGTGCGCCGGCGGTCGCGGTACGCACCGCCGCGGTACGCACCGCCGCGAGCATGACTGCCATTTTCTACTTGCTTAATCACTCGAGACCTGATCATCCACAGGAGAGGACCTATACTGCAAGTGCTGCTGTGAACTCGGTCTGGAAGAGACAATGGCTGCTACGACTGGGGAAAGGGCCCCTCCCTTCACATCTGAGGAATTGGATAAACTTGTTGATGGGGTCCTCCCCCAGTATGCGCTACTCTACAGTCCTCCAGACCAACAGGTAAGTACACTGGGAGCACGTAGTATGGGCTATGCCTGTGTTGAGTGGGGTGGATGTAAGATGGTGGGGAGGGGAGCGAATGAGGAGTGCAACGTACGACAGATGAGAGCATGTGCCACATGGCAAGGTTGGGGAGGGGGGGCCGCGCACATCGACCATGCAGAAAAGTAAAGAAATGTATTTTTCAACCCTGTACATGTCACATAGGTCAGCGCCCATCAGAAGATCGACATTTGGTGTGCCATCGCCAAGGACGTCCGGGCCCTGGGGGTCCACAACAGACGGGGCACCCACTGCCGCAAGAGCAGAAAGACCACTGAGGCTCTGCTGGGGATGGCCTCCCAACGTAGGAGGGGTGCCAGTCATCAATTGACCCCCCTGATGTCCCAGATCCTGGCGGTGGCCTACCCCGATTTAGATGGGCGCGTGAGGACATCACAGCAGACACAAGGGGGTGAGTATCAGCACATTCCGCTATATTAGCGCACAGTGGAGGCGTCTGGGTGGGGGAGGAGGGCTGTGGCTATCTCTAGGCCAGGGCGGTTTCTGTAGGCTAGACCCCTCCGTTAGACATGGCCCTGTGCCCCCGCCCCCCACCTCTGTAGGGTACTAAGTACAGCTATCCATGGCCCGGGCTCACCTATGTGTGCATTTGTCGTCCATAGACTTGTAGGCCAAGTCACTATCATTGAGTAGTGTACCCCGAGTGCGCGGCGTAGTGCAGGGGGCTTCTGTGTCTGTCCTCTCCGCCAACAGTGCCGCCAATGCATGCACTCAACATGTCTTCCTTTCTTCTCCCCCCCTCCTTTTTTTTGGTTTTCCTGTTCATGTGTACATTAGCATCATCAGGCGGAGGAGAAGTGGCATCGGCGCACGAGGGAGCTGCATCTCACATGGCCCCGGAGGGCCCTGCAACCGACTCCGAGTTCACCAGTGAGACGGAGGGCGAGGGGGGCTCCACAACGGGGACCCGTGGAGACGTCAGCGACACCGACACGTCCTCGGAAGGGAGCTCCCTTGTGGTGGCGGCAACATCCGTGCCCACCGCAACAACAGGTACAGCCGCCACCCAGCGCACCAGCTCCGCCCTCCCAGCAGCCCCTCAGCTTTCGCCCCGTGCCCGCTCGGCCAGGAAGCCGGGCATCTCCTTCGCCCCTGGCACCTCAAGTCCTGCCCCAGTTACCCCTGCTGCCCTCAGTGCGGAGATCATTGACCTCCTCCAGATGCTCATTGTTGGGCAGTCTACCCTTTTGAATGCCATCCAGGGGGTAGAAAGGGAGGTGCATCGGAGCAATGCATACCTGGAGGGCATTCATTCGGGTCAGGCTGCCCATCAGCGATCGTTCAACGCTCTGGCCTCAGCACTGACGGCAGCAATTGTCCCTGTGTCTAGCCTCCCCCCTCCAACTTCCTCAACCAAGTCCCACTCCCCTGTTCCTCTGCCTATCCCAGACACACCTACAGACCAGCCTGCACACACATCAACACCCAAGGGCAGCTCATCCAGACATAAGCACCACAGATCACACAAGCATTCACCCAAGCAACATCCACATGCAGACACAGCAACACCCACTGCCTCCACTGTGTCCCCCTCCTCCTCGTCTCCCTCCTCCCTCCCTGTGAAGTCTCCACTCACACCTGCATGCACACCACCATCAGCCAGTACGTCCATCACCACCACACCCACCAGAACAGTCCGCACACGTGCAGTCACCACCCCCACTACCATTTACACGTCCCCTGTGTCCTCTCCCAGTGTGTCTGTCACCCCCTCTTCCAAACCACACAAACGCAGGCAGCCACCCACCCAACAGCCATCCACCTCACGACAGCCTCCGTCACGAGCTCCTGCACCCAAAGACAGCACACTTGACTCTCCTACAACCACAACCTCTTCCTCCACTCCCATACCCACTACAACTACCCGTCCCTGTATTTCTAAATTGATTTTCCTTTCCAACCTTGACCTCTTTCCAACAACTGACACACCCCCTCCATCTCGTAAGACTCCAACCAGCACCTCAGCCACCACAAGCCCTGCACCTACTAGGACCATCGTTCAGGGCTATTGGAGTCCACCAGCTCCTAGGGCAGGAACATCGGCCAGCAGCAAGGGGACAGCCAGCCCACCCCCTTGGAAAAGAAGCAAAAAAGGGAAGGGCCGGCGCCACAGGCCTGAGACGGCTGCCCCCAAGGACACCAGCCTTGCACCGTCACCTGGCCCATCCACCAAGGGAGGCAAGGGCCCCAGAGATTCTTCCAAGGGAGGCAAGGGCCCCAGAGATTCTTCCAAGGAGGGCAAGGGCCCCAGATATTCTTCCAAGGGAGGCAAGGGCCCCAGAGATTCTTCCAAGGAGGGCAAGGGCAGCAAGGCAAAGAAGTCCGGCAGCAGGCGAGCTGCCCAGGAGGGCCCCACCAGCCCCATTTGGGGTGTGGCGGAGGACACCCAGGGGCCCAGGAGTCCAGCACAGGAGGGCCCCGCAAGCGATAGGTCGGATGGCAACTGAGCGGGAATGATTGCCCAGATCTGGTTCCCTAGGAACACAAGAGAAGCACCGCTGAACAGGGCCCCGCCGTGAGAAGCACCGCTGAACAGGGCCTCGCCAAGAGAAGCACCGCTGAACAGGGCCCGCCGTGAGAAGCACCGCTGAACAGGGCCCCGCCGTGAGAGGCACCGCTGAACAGGGCCTCGCCAAGAGAAGCACCGCTGAACAGGGCCCCGCCGTGAGAAGCACCGCTGAACAGGGCCCCGCCGTGAGAGGCACCGCTGAACAGGGCCCCGCCGTGAGAAGCACCGCTGAACAGGGCCCCGCCAAGAGAGGCACCGCTGAACAGGGCCCCGCCGTGAGAAGCACCGCTGAACAGGGCCCGCCGTAAGAGGCACCGCTGAACAGGGCCCCGCCAAGAGAAGCACCGCTGAACAGGGCCCCGCCGTCTCTGCACCGCTCCTCTGGGCCCTTCATCTCAAACACCGCTCCGCTGGGCCCTTCCTGTTAAGCACCGCTCCGCTGGGCCCCGCCATCTCTGCACCGCTCCGCTGGGCCCTCCATCTCAAACACCGCTCCGCTGGGCCCTTCCTGTCAAGCGCCGCTCCGCTGGGCCCCGCCGTCTCTGCACCGCTCCGCGGGGCCCTTCCTGTCAAGCACCGCTCCGCTGGGCCCTTCCTGTCAAGCACCGCTCCGCTGGGCCCCGCCATTTCTGCACCGCTCCGCTGGGCCCTCCATCTCAAACACCGCTCCGCTGGGCCCTTCCTGTCAAGCGCCGCTCCGCTGGGCCCCGCCGTCTCTGCACCGCTCCGGATGGTACAGTGGGCAATCCACCCACTGAAAAGACTTGTGGGACTGTGGCTTTGCACTCCCCAGGATGGTACAGTGGGCATGGAGGCCCCTCGTGGATCTGGCGTTGTGGACTCATGGGGCTGAGGTGCCCCCCCTTCCCTTCCCCCTGAGGTGCCTGTGGTTTTATTATCTGATGCCCCAGCAGTGTTCTTTCCAATGGAATCGGGTCTCGTGTGTGGGCTTTGCCCATGTGTTTATGCACATTGGCCCACGAACAATGGCATGTAGCCAAGATGTGCCGGACTTTTGGAATATGTATACATTGTTCATGTTGTGATTTATTTGTTTTAAAAATCTCATATTTCACTTAATTTCAAATATGCTTTAATATACTTCTATTTTAATGATCATTTTATTTTGTCTTTAAATTATTCCGGGGGGTTTGGGGGGTGTAAATCTGACTTGTTGCTCTGCATTGGTGTGTGGGGATTTGGGGGGGGAGGGTGTTGCGTATGTGTGTGCCCGTAATCTTTTCTCCTCCCCCCTCCCCTGTGTCGTAGGTGCAGTACTCACTGTTGTCTCCTGCGGCGGCGTTCTTGCTCCTGGTAGAGGAGCAGGTAGACAATCGCTGGTAGGATGTTTAATTCGGGTTCCATGCTGTCCAGATTCCTTGCGGAGTGTATAGAGGTGAGCGATTTTCCGTTCGTGGTCTGTTTCCGCCATGTTTTTATCGGCGGGGCTCCCGCCCCGGAAAAGGTGGCGGATTGGTGGGTCGTGATAGGGTGGGCGGTACATTGTCTGCTGCCTGTCTGTTGGCGGTGACCGCCGCGCTGTTTGTTTGCCCCGCTGTGGCGGTCGGAGTGCTAAAGTGGCGGGCTGGGTCAGAATTCCGTTTTTTTTACCGCCTGCCTGTTGGCGGGTTGGCCGCCGCTTTTACACTGACCGCCAGGGTTGGAATGACCCCCTAAGTTACGTGACATTAGCATTGTTCATATAGGTAAATAAACATTCTAACTTTCACAAAAAGGTGTGGTTATTTATGACCGAAAGGTCATGGAGTGTAGAAATTACTGACTGATATTGATTATTGATGTTATTGATTGGTGATGTTATTGATATGTATTGGTACGGGATATATGGTGGGAAAAACTTGAAACGCAGTCAAAAAGTCCATTGGTCTATTTGGGCCTCCCTTTTAAGTTTACTTAATAAGGTCTGACTTGCTAACAGAGATGGTAGTAGATATTGATGGTTAGTCTCCTTAAGAGACCATCATAGGTGCCTTGTACATGGTTTGTCTCCTTAAGAGACAATAGGAGTATTGGTCCCAGAGATTGTAAGCGAGAAATAAGACGTGTCCGCAGAGATGATAGTAGGGTAAGGGTTAATACCTTACAGAGAGCAAAATAATTTGCAGATTTGGAAGACATTTTGGATTTTCTAGATTCAGTGATACAAAATGGAAATAAAATGTGCCCCTAAGTGCCTAAAATGACTTTCCCAGAATCTTGGAGCTTATCAATGATTGCTTGAGGATGTTCTCAGCGTTCTAATGACGTGTGTATGAAGTATGTTTTGCGCTTGCTCAGCTTATGCAAATCGCAGGTGAATTGTGATGTTTGTGAGGGTTTAGGGAGTTTGTGTATTCCAAATGAAGGTGTATCGGGAGTGTGCGTACTCCGAAGTGTGAGAGGCGGGAAGTCTTCGAACTTCACATGTGTGTGGCTCTGCGTGGTCTAAGACTCCGGAGTATATTGAAAAGTGTATGAGACACTTGTTTTTTGTTGTAATTTGCCTGGTTTAATATGTCGATCTGGTGGGGTCAACATGTCAGAGTGTGAGTCAAAGTGAGTGAAAGAATCTTCGACTGAGGTCTGGCGAGTCCTATGCGCACCAGGACAGACCGACTGATCAGTGGAGAGTGAAATTTGTGGGTCGAATTTTGCTTGCGAATCAGGGAAACTGAGAAAGGAGAAGCTGCTAGGGCAAAACACCATCAGTGAAAAATACGTAAAGTTTCTGAAGCGATTGTGTTACCCTACCTGTAGTAAACGGACAAATTGGGTTTTGATTTTGTTTAGTGCTCGCAATCATTTTGAATTTATGTGAATCTGAGTTTGGGAGGACAAGCCGCAGTACATGTGAGTGTGATGTCATTGGAGCCTCGCTGGGATAGGTTGGTTAGTGAGAAGCGTCCAGCATGGATTGGCAGCCGTCCGTGAAGCGCAATTGGTTGAGAAGACCAACTGAGACCAGAACAGTTTGAGGCATTAGCAATCTGGGAACTAGTACCCAGACAGCAACAGAAATTTGAGAGGAGGATGAAAACAGTAGAAAATACATTAAAAGAGGCTAGATGGGGCAATACTCAGAAATCTTGGTGAAACAGGACTTTACAGGTGTTAGAAATGGGGTTTTTGGTTGGCAGTTAGGTTGCCCTCTGTCCAAGCAAGAACCCTCACTCTAGTCAGGGTAAGTCACACACAATCCAAAATCAGCCTGTGCTCACCCTCCGGTAGCTTGGCACGAGCAGTCAGGCTTAACTTAGAAGGCAATGTGTAAAGCATTTGTGCAATAAATCATACAACACCATAGTATAACACCACAAAAATACACCACACAGTGTTTAGAAAAATATAGAATATTTATCTGGATAATTGTAGGTCAAAACGATCAAAGTTGCAATACGAATTTGTAAAGATATCACTGAAAAGTGATATTAAGAGTCTTTAAGTCTTTAAAAAGCAATAAAGTGTCTTTCAAGCACAGAGTACCTGGTTTCTGGTGGGAAATCTCCTCAGAGGGCCACAGGAGAAGAGATGCGTGGAAAAAGGGGTGTGTGCGTCGTTTTCCGCTCAGCACACACAGACTTGCGTAGTTGTTTTCCACGCGGGGAAGTCGGGCGTCGTTTTCCGGCGCGCAGACAGTCTCTTTTTGTGGATCGCGGGGATTACCAGATGTCCCGGGTCTGTGCGTGGATTCTCCTGCTTATTTTCCGGCTGCGCGTCGTTCTGCGGGGCTGCGCGTCGAAGTTTCGATCTCACGGTAGGCGTCGCGTCGATTTCTCCTTGGAAGTCGGGCGTCGTTTTCCTTGCGAGGCCGTGCGTCGAAATTTTGGTCTCACGGCAGGCGTCGCGTCGATTTCTCCTTGGAAGTCGGGCGGCGTTGTCCTTGCGAGGCCGTGCGTCAAAGTTTCGCACTCACGGTAGGCGTCGCGTCGATTTCTCCTTGGAAGTCGGGCGGCTTTGTCCTTGCGAGGTTGTGCGTCGAAGTCTCGATCGTCCCGAGGGCGTCGCGTTGATCAGCGTCGGTGTGCGGCGTTTTTCTCGCCGCGAAACAAGCTGTGCGTCGAAATTTTCGGCGCACGGAGCGTCCACGTGAAAGGCAGAAGTCTTTTTGGTCCTGAGACTTCAAGGAACAGGAGGCAAGCTCTATCCAAGCCCTTGGAGAGCACTTTCACAGCCAGACAAGAGTTCAGCAAGGCAGCAGGGCAACAGCAAGACAGCAGTCCTTTGGAGAAAGCAGACAGGTGAGTCCTTTGAGCAGCCAGGCAGTTCTTCTTGGCAGGATGTAGTTTCTGGTTCAGGTTTCTTCTCCAGCAAGTGTCTGATGAGGTAGGGCAGAGGCCCTGTTTTATACTAAGTTGTGCCTTTGAAGTGGGGATGACTTCAAAGAGTCTCTAAGAAATGCACCCGGTTCCCTTTCAGCTCAATCCTGTCTGCCAGAGTCCCAGTAGGGGGTGTGGCAGTCCTTTGTGTGAGGGCAGGCCCTCCACCCTCCCAGCCCAGGAAGACCCATTCAAAATGCAGATGTATGCAAGTGAGGCTGAGTACCCTGTGTTTGGGGTGTGTCTGAGTGAATGCACAAGGAGCTGTCAACTAAACCTAGCCAGACGTGGATTGAAGGGCACAACAAGATTTTAGTGCAAAGAAATGCTCACTTTCTAAAAGTGGCATTTCTAGAATAGTAATATTAAATCCGACTTCACCAGTCAGCAGGATTTTGTATTACCATTCTGGCCATACTAAATATGACCTTCCTGCTCCTTTCAGATCAGCAGCTGCCGCTTCAACAGTGTATGAGGGCAGCCCCAATGTTAGCCTATGAAGGGAGCAGGCCTCACAGTAGTGTAAAAACGAATTTAGGAGTTTTACACTACCAGGACACATAACTACACAGGTACATGTCCTGCCTTTTACCTACACAGCACCCTGCTCTAGGGGATACCTAGGGCACACATTAGTGTAGAAAAAGGGGAGTTCTAGGCTTGGCAAGTACTTTTAAATGCCAAGTCGAAGTGGCAGTGAAACTGCACACACAGGCCTTGCAATGGCAGGCCTGAGACAAGGTTAAGGGGCTACTGAGGTGGGTGGCACAACCAGTGCTGCAGGCCCACTAGTAGCATTTAATCTACAGGCCCTAGGCACATGTAGTGCACTCTAATAGGGACTTACAGGTAGATTAAATAGTCAATCATGGATAAACCAATCAATAGTACAATTTACACAGAGAGCATATGCACTTTAGCACTGGTTAGCAGTGGTAAAGTGCTCAGAGGTCAAAAGCCAACAACAGCAGGTCAGAAAAAATAGGAGGAAGGAGGCAAAAAGTTTGGGGATGTCCCTGTCAAAAAGCCAGGTCCAACATGACCCCCCACCAGCCTAAAGCCAGGGGAGAACAATCACTATCCTGATGTACTTCCCTGTTTGAGGCGACAGAACAAGGACCCAGGCCCACAACAGCAGGGGCATGCTCCAGTTCTTCGCCTTCCTGACTCCAATTGGATCCCTCTGTCCATACTCTCAGGGCCCACTAAGCCCATCCATGGGGAACCTTTCTCCTTTCCTGCGGATCCCATCTGTGCAGCACCTAACCTTACTTTGCTCACAGATGTATCCCAGGAGCAGGATAGTACCCCCATGACCAACATAGTGGTGTTGCCCACTCTACCCCTGGGGTGTGACACTTGTCCCCTCCCCAGGGATAACTCTGTCCACCCGGACAGCAAGCCACAGTGATTACTGACAGCTGCCAGGGATGAGAGCCAGGCCCCAGGCCTCTCAAAGCTCTCCAACCACTGTGGCTGTGGAGAGTGGGGGGCGGTAGCCCCAGGTGCTGGGCACCCTTTAACCACTCTCCCTTCCACCAGGTCAGGGATGACAGCCTGAACCTGGTCCTCCCCTCTGGGGCTTTGTACCCTCCTTCCTGGAGCGGTACCCCCAGAGTCCAACATGGCCAGGGGGCTTACAGAAGTCGCCCTGTACCATTCCTCCACCAGTGCAGGGCTGTTAACCTGCCACTGGCCCTCCAACCTGGGGTCTGTACCTTCAGGTGGGACTAGGGCCCGGGGTGAGGCTTCCCTCCCCCTGCCCTCCCTTCTGGGGTCCAGCACCCTCCAACTAGGAGTGGCCTCCTCAGAAGACAACATGGTAGGGGCACTGTTATCAGTAGCCCCTCCCTCCAGGTCCAGGGGGACACCCTGAACCTGGTCTTCCAGCCCAGGGTCTGTACCCTCAGACTGGATCACCGCCTGGCAAACCAGGACTTCCTGGGGGGCACGCCTACCCCCCACCAGGTCAGAGTTTAACCTCTGCACCTGCCCATTCAACTCAGAGTCACCACCCTGAAGTTGAACAATTGCCTGGCACGCCAGGACTTCCTGGAGGGCACACTGACCCTCCACCAGGTCAGAGTTTAACCTCTGCACCTGACCATTCAACTCAGAGTCACCACCCTGAAGTTGAACAATTGCCTGGCACACCAGGACTTCCTGGAGGGCACACTGACCCTCCACCAGGTCAGAGTTTAACCTCTGCACCTGACCATTCAACTCAGAGTCACCACCCTGAAGTTGAACAGTTGCCTGGCGCACCAAGACTTTCTGGGAGGCACACCTACCTCCCACCAGGTCAGAGTTTAACCACTGAGCCTGGTTCCCCAACCCAGGGTCACCACCCTGAGGTTGGGCAATTGCCTGGCACGCCAGGACTTTCTGGGGGGCACACCTACCCCCCACCAGGTCAGAGTTTAACCTCTGAACCTGGTCATCCAACCCAGAGTCAACACCCTGAGGTTGGACAATTGCCTGGCACAGCAGGGCTTCTTGGGAGGCACACCTACCTCCCACCAGGTCAGAGTTTAACCTCTGAACCTGGGTATCCAACCCAGAGTCAGCACTCTGAGGTTGAACAATTGCCTGGCACGCCAGGACTTTCTGGAGGGCACACTGACCCTCCACCAGGTCAGAGTTTAACCTCTGAACTGGGCCATTCAACTCAGAGTTACCACCCTGAAGTAGAACAATCGCCTGGCACGCCAGGACTTCCTGGAGGGCACACTGACCCTCCACCAGGTCAGAGTTTAACCTCTGAACCTGGTTCTCCAACCTAGGGTCACCATCCTGAGGTTGGACAACTGCCTGGTACACCAGGGCTTTCTGGGGGGCACACCTACCCCCCACCAGGTCAGAGGTTAACCTCTGAACCTGGATATCCAACCCAGAGTCACCACCCTGAGGTTGAACCATTGCCTGGCAGGCCAGGACTTTCAGGGAGGCACACCTACCTCCCACCAGGTCAGAGTTTAACCTCTGAGCCTGGTTCTCCAACCCAGGGTCACCACCCTGAGGTTGAACCATTGCCTGGTATACCAGGACTTTCTGGGGGGCACACCTACCCCCCACCAGGTCAGAGTTTGACCTCTGAACCGGGTTAGCCAACCCAGAGTCACCACCCTGAGGTTGGGCAATTGCCTGGCACCCCAGGACTTTCTGGGAGGCACACCTACCTCCCACCAGGTCAGAGTTTAACCTCTGAACCTGGCCATCCAACCCAGAGTCGACACCCTGAGGTTGGACAACTGCCTGGCACGCCAGGACTTTCTGGGGGGCACACCTACCCCCCACCAGGTCAGAGTTTGACCTCTTCACCTGGTAAGCCAACCCAGAGTCACCACCCTGAGGTTGAGCCATTGCCTGGCATTCCAGGACTTTCTGGGGGGCACATCTACCCCCCACCAGGTCAAAGTTTAACCTCTGAACCCGGTTATCCAACCCAGAGTCACCACCCTGAGGTTGAATCCTTGCCTGGCATGCCAGGACTTCCTGGGGGGCACTCTCACCCCCCACAAGGGACACGCCGTCCCCAAGGGCCACACAAGAGTCTGGTTGGCGAAGGTCTCCCGACCTCTGCCCATCCGGCAGAGTCTGGGTTTCCCCCAAACCAGAAACGGTCTCACCTGGGTCATTCCTGGGGGGCTCTGCTCTCAGAGCTGACCCCTGACTTTCAAGATCCTCCACTGGGGTCTGCCACCCCCTCTCAACCCTATGTCTGGACTTCTGCACCCCCTCACTAGGAGTGGTACTGCCAGACACCAGAACTGTTGGGATGCTGTCTACAGTCATCCCCCCAAGTTCTTCTGCCACTGCGGGGCTTCCCTCAAAAGGTGGCCCTACGGTACAGGTTAGGCTCTGAGACCTACCTGGGACACTACAATCCTTTCCCACCTCACTTGGTCGGGAACCACCTAGACCACTCCCTTCAGGAGCACCCCCAAATGCCTCTTCAGACTCTCTGGTACTCACCCAAAAGTCTGCCTCCACTGTAAGTTCCCTGGGGTCAGAGAACTCACACTCCACCTGGTGTTGGCGTAGCTCTGGAAAATAAGGACCAGACATATGCTCTCCAGCAATTACATCACTCTGCCCTTCACATGTATTAACCACAGTACCCTTCACCCAACCACCTAGTAACTCAACCTTGGAAAAGCACTCTACTTCACCCTCCTGAGACTGGTGAGACAGTATCTGTCTGTCCCTGACACTCAACCCAAACTCTTCTGGGATGTCTCTACACTCTATATCCAGGACGTCCACCAGGGGGGAACCCTTTTCTCTGTCACTCTCTGCTAGAGTCAGTAAAGTGTCCCTCCCCCCAGTAGGAATATGACTCCCTGTGCCAGTTCCCCAATCCTTCTCAGGGACCCTGTGCATAACGGGAACTACCTCATACCCTTGAACCGCCTGGGGTGTGTCAACTCTCTTCTTCAAGTTGGGTACCACATCTCTGGGCTTGTGCCCTTCTTCAGCAGTACTAGATGCAAGATTTTTGCTGCCACCATCTGAACTGGACTCAGCCCTTCCGGCCTCCAGTTTCAGCTCTTTACAGCTCAGCTCTTGAGCTGCAATCTTTTCTTCTTCCAGGGCTAAGAGACTTGCTGCCTCAGCCCTTTCAATAAACTCATCTAGCTCTTCCATCCACCGTGCTTGAGCCATGAGCCATTCTTTTTTCACTGGGTCTCTTTCCTCATCTGAGTCGTCCTCCTCCTCCTCTGAGGGGTACTTAGTCATTTGGTTTCTTGCTGCCTCTCTCTCTGCCCATCTGTCTTCCTCCCAGACTATGTAGGCACGTAGCATCTCTGCTTTAGTAGATCTCTTTGCTACAGGAAGGCCACATTCTCTGCAAAGCTTCCTTAGGTCAGCCTTAGTGAGGTGGTCAGTAGGCAAAAAGAATAAGTAGGTAAGCGATCCCATTCTGATAGGATCTTACCAGCAAAAACCAAAATCCAAAGTCCAAAATATCAATAGTATATCCAGGAGGACATCAGAGACCAAAAGTCAAAAAAGAGATAAAAAATCAAGTTGACCTTCAACTGTGGGTAGGTAGTGAAATACTTAGCTACTGTATGTCACTGCACAAACACAAGTCCTATCCTCACCGCTGATCACCAATGTTAGAAATGGGGTTTTTGGTTGGCAGTTAGGTTGCCCTCTGTCCAAGCAAGAACCCTCACTCTAGTCAGGGTAAGTCACACACAATCCAAAATCAGCCTGTGCTCACCCTCCGGTAGCTTGGCACGAGCAGTCAGGCTTAACTTAGAAGGCAATGTGTAAAGCATTTGTGCAATAAATCATACAACACCATAGTATAACACCACAAAAATACACCACACAGTGTTTAGAAAAATATAGAATATTTATCTGGATAATTGTAGGTCAAAACGATCAAAGTTGCAATACGAATTTGTAAAGATATCACTGAAAAGTGATATTAAGAGTCTTTAAGTCTTTAAAAAGCAATAAAGTGTCTTTCAAGCACAGAGTACCTGGTTTCTGGTGGGAAATCTCCTCAGAGGGCCACAGGAGAAGAGATGCGTGGAAAAAGGGGTGTGTGCGTCGTTTTCCGCTCAGCACACACAGACTTGCGTCGTTCTTTTCCACGCGGGGAAGTCGGGCGTCGTTTTCCGGCGCGCAGACAGTCTCTTTTTGTGGATCGCGGGGATTACCAGATGTCCCGGGTCTGTGCGTGGATTCTCCTGCTTATTTTCCGGCTGCGCGTCGTTCTGCGGGGCTGCGCGTCGAAGTTTCGATCTCACAGTAGGCGTCGCGTCGATTTCTCCTTGGAAGTCGGGCGTCGTTTTCCTTGCGAGGCCGTGCGTCGAAATTTTGGTCTCACGGCAGGCGTCGCGTCGATTTCTCCTTGGAAGTCGGGCGGCGTTGTCCTTGCGAGGCCGTGCGTCAAAGTTTCGCACTCACGGTAGGCGTCGCGTCGATTTCTCCTTGGAAGTCGGGCGGCTTTGTCCTTGCGAGGTTGTGCGTCGAAGTCTCGATCGTCCCGAGGGCGTCGCGTTGATCAGCGTCGGTGTGCGGCGTTTTTCTCGCCGCGAAACAAGCTGTGCGTCGACATTTTCGGCGCACGGAGCGTCCACGTGAAAGGCAGAAGTCTTTTTGGTCCTGAGACTTCAAGGAACAGGAGGCAAGCTCTATCCAAGCCCTTGGAGAGCACTTTCACAGCCAGACAAGAGTTCAGCAAGGCAGCAGGGCAACAGCAAGACAGCAGTCCTTTGGAGAAAGCAGACAGGTGAGTCCTTTGAGCAGCCAGGCAGTTCTTCTTGGCAGGATGTAGTTTCTGGTTCAGGTTTCTTCTCCAGCAAGTGTCTGATGAGGTAG
The DNA here is from genome assembly GCF_031143425.1 of Pleurodeles waltl. NCBI lineage: Eukaryota > Metazoa > Chordata > Amphibia > Caudata > Salamandridae > Pleurodeles > Pleurodeles waltl. Next base: position 916,735,288 of record NC_090444.1, on the reverse strand, counting down.
GGCAGAGGCCCTGTTTTATACTAAGTTGTGCCTTTGAAGTGGGGGTGACTTCAAAGAGTCTCTAAGAAATGCACCCGGTTCCCTTTCAGCTCAATCCTGTCTGCCAGAGTCCCAGTAGGGGGTGTGGCAGTCCTTTGTGTGAGGGCAGGCCCTCCACCCTCCCAGCCCAGGAAGACCCATTCAAAATGCAGATGTATGCAAGTGAGGCTGAGTACCCTGTGTTTGGGGTGTGTCTGAGTGAATGCACAAGGAGCTGTCAACTAAACCTAGCCAGACGTGGATTGAAGGGCACAACAAGATTTTAGTGCAAAGAAATGCTCACTTTCTAAAAGTGGCATTTCTAGAATAGTAATATTAAATCCGACTTCACCAGTCAGCAGGATTTTGTATTACCATTCTGGCCATACTAAATATGACCTTCCTGCTCCTTTCAGATCAGCAGCTGCCGCTTCAACAGTGTATGAGGGCAGCCCCAATGTTAGCCTATGAAGGGAGCAGGCCTCACAGTAGTGTAAAAACGAATTTAGGAGTTTTACACTACCAGGACACATAACTACACAGGTACATGTCCTGCCTTTTACCTACACAGCACCCTGCTCTAGGGGATACCTAGGGCACACATTAGGGATGACTTATATGTAGAAAAAGGGGAGTTCTAGGCTTGGCAAGTACTTTTAAATGCCAAGTCGAAGTGGCAGTGAAACTGCACACACAGGCCTTGCAATGGCAGGCCTGAGACAAGGTTAAGGGGCTACTGAGGTGGGTGGCACAACCAGTGCTGCAGGCCCACTAGTAGCATTTAATCTACAGGCCCTAGGCACATGTAGTGCACTCTAATAGGGACTTACAGGTAGATTAAATAGTCAATCATGGATAAACCAATCAATAGTACAATTTACACAGAGAGCATATGCACTTTAGCAATGGTTAGCAGTGGTAAAGTGCTCAGAGGTCAAAAGCCAACAACAGCAGGTCAGAAAAAATAGGAGGAAGGAGGCAAAAAGTTTGGGGATGTCCCTGTCAAAAAGCCAGGTCCAACAACAGGGAATTAAAATGTTTCTAGCGATTACACAGGATAGCGAGTGAGAAGGAAGGAAAGCTACCAGGAAAACGAGCAGAAGCCCTTCGGAGAGTAGGGAGCGAAAAGCAAAGGAGTCTAGAAGATCATTGACATTTGAGGAAGAGTCAGAAGATGATGAGTTTATTTTACAGCTATTGAGAAATCGTCCCCTACTGTATGCAGTACAAAAAAGTGGTCCGAGCACTAGTATAAAGCCTTCAGCCCCAACACAGGTTAACGCAACAATGAGTCCAGTGCAGGTTAATCCAAGCATAATACAGAGCCCAATGCAGAGCAATCTTAATGCACCTGTTACTCCGGTAGCACAGAATCAGGTGCCACAGCCAAGTGTCCCTAGGATTTACCCTGATGTACCTGTAGTGGAAGCTGCCACAAATCAAATAGTGCAGACGGGACAGGATGTCCCAAAACTGATGTTGGTTCGACAGATCCAACTCCACTTTTACTGCCTCAAGTGTAGTCACAAGCAATGCCAAAGTACACTCCCATAACAGGGACACAGACAGATATGTCTGTTCTAATGAGCCAAAATATGGGAACTACGCAACGACATAACTTAAGTAGCAGACCAAGTCCAGATGCTGTATCTGTACCTGTCACCATTGGTCCGATTGTACCTTTGTTCACACAAGAGAAAAACAGTGAAGAGAACAGGGAGTCCTGAGTCAGAATTCAATAAGGGGAGGACTTAATGAGAATGTCCGAGTGGTCTCTCCTGTGGGACAGACCTTTGACAGATCAAGATCATTGCTAGACCTTAGTCCATTCGGAGTTCCTCCAGATACTGAAGAGCCTGAAATTACTGATGCCGCAGTCCCCAAATACACTATTACAACAGGTGCCACATGCCCAGGCTAATAATATTTCGCTGCAAGATTTGACTGCCCAACAATTGGCTGAATGCTTGGACAAGTTGAATACCTCACGGAGTGCTCCTAAGGGAGAGGATTACTTGAACTATACAAGACTAGGAACGGAAGCGGGTGAGTTCATTGAAGGGACTATTGGTGTGAACAGATTAGAGTCCTACACAGAAGCAGAATTGAGATATCTTTGCTAGAAAATTACGAGTGAAGTGAGCAATATACATCAAAGATTAGCAGACCTGGCAGAGAAGTACCGTATTGAAACAGAGAAAACAAAGCATTTGAAAAGGAGTTACAGGTTAGATTTTGACGCAAAAGACTTTGAAAACATGAGATCTGCAGGGATGAAGGTATACCTTAGGGAGTTACTCCAAAGTGTCCAAACATGGGGATCCTTAGATAAATGGGAAGGCAGATGGGCAAAGAAAAGAGATAAAAGAAAAGGGGATTCTGAAGAGCTAACTGCAAATGTGCAGCAGGGCAAGGATCCAGCGAAAATGTTACCAATGAGAGAGATTCCAGGAGGGAATTTTGTTCATGCCCCTTGGAGCAGAAGTGACATGCTGTCCTTTACAAATGACTATCCCAGGTTGAGAGAGAAGCAGGTAGAATGGTATCAGCAGACAGACAGGTTTGTGAAACTTGCAAAGTGCCTCTATTGGAGATAGTAATTCCAGTTGATCTGTAGATGGAGTGTAAGAGGAGTATAGATTGGCTGAAAAAAGAACCAGAGAGAGATCAGGTTACAGGTGTGCCATCTCTCCTGAAGTAATGAAATATTACTACAAAGTGATTGAATTTTTGAAGATGAGAATTTCACCCCAAAACATTGACTGGCAGAGAATAGACAGGACAGCTCTGGAAGCAAAGGAGTTGATACATGCGTACTATGAGAGATTGTTGCAGGCGTTCAAGCAATGCAGTGGTACAGAAATGATCAAACTAAAAGGCATGATTAATTTTGTGTTCATATTTGTGGAAGGATTGAGACCTAAAATTAGCCAGGTGATTAAGAGTCATTTGATTTGCTGGCATGCAAAACCGATTGATGAGGTGTTGCAGTATGCAAAGTACTGTAGTGATGAGAATGAGTTGAAGCAGAGAAAGCTGAAGTAAAAGGCGATGATGATGCAGATTAAAGTGGCACAAACAGGGATGCAGGGAAAATTTCCACAGCAGCAGTAGCAGCAGGGAAATGTGTTGTTTCAGAATCAGATAAGAGGTAGAGGTCGCAGAGGAATTGGTAATGGAAACCGTAGCCCTGATTTGAATACTGTAGTGGTTCAAAATGATGTGCAGGGAATAAAGAGAGAGTTGCCTTGTCATGCTTGCGGAGCGGTCCGACATTGGAAGCGGGAGTGTCTGATGATGGTGCAGGAAGGTGTCGTTCAGCAAACAAGTGACATCAATTCATTTCAAAACACGAAAGGACCGAGAATGAGAGGTCATAATCCAAATTACCAAAATAATGTGAATCAAATGCAAAATTTCCAACCCATGTAGCAGGTGCAAATGACACAGTTGCAGCCAATGCAACAGCAGGTTCTGATGGTACAGAGACAGCAAATTCAAATACCTCAAGCCCCAATGGAACAGCAGCAGGTGATGCTTCCTCAACAGGTCACAGGTCCAACCAAAGTAATAACACAGTTCACCGATTCCCGTTACATAGTGAGAATTAAATAAATGATGATTGGGTGAGTGAGAGTTCGGATGAATAGGAATGTATGCTTGCAGCTTCTCTAGAAGTAGATCAGAAAGGCTCATATGTGAAGGGAACGGTAATGGGTCAGAAGGTTTCATTCTTGGTTGACACAGGAGCTACACGCTCTATAGTGAGAACTGCAGAAGTTCCGAGCTTGCCCCTTTTAGGAAAGACAGTTCAGATTGAAGGAGTAGCGAATCAGTATTTGACCAACCCAATTACAGAAACAGTTTAGGTCAAAATTGCCAACTTTAACGGATTGCACAAACTCGTAGTCTATGATTCAAGTCTGGTATCCCTACTTGGAAGAGACTTGCTGTGCCAAACCTGGCGCTGGATTACTTGTTCAAATGATGGAATCGAAATAAAGATGAATAGTGATCATGAGGATGACCCAGAGACCGAGTGTGAGACAATAAATGAGGAGTTCCCCCGATTAATTTCTTTCCAGTGTTCACAGTGAAGGAGCTTCCTCCTGACTGACAGGGAACAGTTAAAGAGAGAATGTGGGATCTGACAGGGAAAGAGATTGGCCTGATAAAGGGAGTTGAGCCAGTTAATGTTCCTCTAAAGCCAAATGCAATTTTTCCTCAGATTACACAGTACCACATGTCACAGGATATTCTTATAAAGGTCGCTCAAATAAATACAGATTTTGTGAAACAAGGGGTTTTCAAAGAAGTATTGAGCAGCCCATGTAATTCACCAATAATGGGATTGAAAAAGCCCTGTGGGAAGTTCGAATTGTCCAGGATTTGAGAAAAATAAATGACATTGTGATCAAACGTTGCCCTGTGGTGCCAAATCCAGCTCTGATTCCATGTGATGAAGAGTGGTTCACTGTCAGAGACTTGTCACAAGCCTTCTTTTCTGTGCCTCTTCATGAGGACAGACAATTTCTCTTTTGTTTTCAAATTCTTAGACTGGGTTTACTGTTGGTGTCGAATTCCTCAAGGGTATTCACCTTCCATATTCAATCAGATCTTGGAAAAGAATTTGGAGTCTTTGGAATTGCCTTTCCAATTAACCTTGGTACAGTACATTGACGATTTGGCTTCCAAAACAAGAGATGAGTGCAAGTATGGCACAATTGCATTGCAGAACTATTTGGTAAAGAATGGTCATGAAGTGTATCCACTTAAATTGCAATACTGTCAGAAAGAAATGAAGTACTTGGGTCACCAGATTGAGAAGGGAATAAGGAAAATTTCCAGAGAGAGGGTCACAGCCATATTGGAGATTAGTCCCCCAGCCACACAGAGAGATGTCAGAATGTTCTTAGGGATGGTAGGCTATTGTTGCCAATGGATTCCCAGTTTTTCAGTCATTTCTAAGCCCTTGCAGAAGCTGACTCATAAGGAGATTACTGATCCCCTAGTGTTAGACCAGGCTTGCATGAAAGTGTTTTCTGAATTGAGAGAAAGTCCGTGCAGAGCTCCGGCTTTGGGTATGCCTGAGTACACAAAGTCCTTCACATTGTTTTGTCATGAGCATGATGCGTGATCCTTGTCCGTCTTGACGCAGGTCCATGGAGGTGTAAACCACCCAGTAGCATATTTTAAGCTACTTTGGACCCAGTTACAGCAGCTTTACCAGGCTGTCTGCATGCAGTTGCAGCGGTTGGCCAGAGCCTCCCACGGGATGAAGGCATTGTGAAGGGACATCCCCCAACTGTAATGGTCCATCACTCAGATAAAGTTTTGCTTACACGCACCAAGACCCAATACCTAACAGGTGCTAGATTATCGTGTTATGAGACAAGTATTTTGGGGTCACCAAATGTGTCATTGAAAAGATGTACTGTGCTTAACCAGCAACATTGCTTCCAAATAAAAATGTTGAAATTAAAAAGTTGCAAGACATTGAGCATGCTTGTTTTGAAGTAACGGATTTGTGCACAAAACCAAGACCTGATATTGGAGACGTCCAATTGGAAGAAAATGACCAAATTATCTTAGTTGATGTTTCTTCTCTACAAGACAATACAGGAGTACTGAGAGCATGATATGCCATGTGCACAATTACTGGTATCCTGGAAGCATCCTGGCTTTGAGGAATATATTCTGCACAAGTAGCGGAGCTGGTAGCCCTTACTAGAACGTGCCATATTTCTGCTCAACTAAAAGTTATCATCTTTATGAATAGCCAGTATGGATTTGGAATAGTCCATGACTTTGGCCAATTGTGGTCACTGAGAGGTTTCATGATCTCTTCTGGTTCACCAGTAAGAAACGGTGAGAGAATTAAAGAACTGCTGCATGCTATCAAAATGCCTGAAAAGAGTGCTGTGGTTGAATGCAGTGCACATCTGAAATCGCAAGATCTTGTGTCAATGGGAAATGGATATGCAGATCAAGTCGTAAGGTTTTGAGCATTTAACTCTATATCGTTCAAAGAAAAGTGGGAATTGCTACCTGAAGAAGATGAAACATGTCCAAGTTTTGCATTGCAATTAATAGATACATTGGAAGAATTGAAAACATTGCAGAACAAAGTCGACAGGGAGGAAAAACGTTCATGGAGCAAAATGAAATGCGTACAGCGACAAGATGAATTGTGGTTTTCAGAAGAGGGACAATCGATTTTGCCTAACAATCTATTGTCTGAAATGGCTAGCTATTTTCATGGTCAAGCACGTGTTGGGAGGGATGCCATAATTCGCCTGTTCAAACATAATTAGTTCAATCTAAGGATTAGACAAGTTGCTGAAGCAGTTTGCCCATCATTGTGTCATTTGTCAGCAAATGAACATGGGAAAAGGGACCGTGGTTAATTTGAACCACACTGGAAGAGCAGGAGGTCCATTGAGCAGAATGCAAATGGATTTTATTGAGATGCCTGTGTGTGGAGGTTTGAGATATGTGTTGGTGATTGTCTGCATCTTTAGTCATTGGATTGAAGCATACCCTACACGAAGAAATGACAGCCTCACAGTAGCAAAATTACTGCTTAGGGAACTGATACCATGTTTTGGGTTTCCAACCTCTTTAGAATCAAATAGAGGAAGTCACTTCAACAATGAAGTAGTAAAATTGCTATGTGCAGCATTGAACATTGAGCAGAAGTTGCATTGTAGTTACCGCCCTGAAGCATCATAACTAGTGGAACAGATGAATGGCATCTTGAAATCAAGAATGGTGAAAATGAGTGCGTCCACGAATCTGAAATGGCCTGACACACTACTGTTAGTTCTGATGACAATGAGAAACACACCCGACAGGAAGAGAGGATTGTCACCGCACAATCCTCATGGGCAGAGCAATGAGGTTGCCAGCGGTCCCTGCAAATGTTCTTGTGAACATTAAAGATGATATGATGTTAGAGTACTGCAAAGGTCTAGCTGATGTGGTCCGTTCTTTCTTTCAGAAACAGGTGAGGAGGACGTGTTTGGAGCCTAGATAGAAAAGCCCGTTCCACGTAGTTCTGACCACTACCACAGCTGTGAAGTGTGCTGGAGTTCCAACTGTATACACGCAAGCCACACAAGAAAAATGGCATGTCCTTTGGACGATGAAGAGGAGTTGTTGAGAGTACCAACAATGACCAGACCAACCTCAGAGCCGGAAGGAGAAGAAAGAGGAAGTGAGGCTGGATCTGAGCACATTGAGGACTGTTCAGTCACTCTTGTAAGAGACGAAGGAGAAGACCTCAGGAGGGTGACAGTGAACCAATCTCAATCGAGGCAGCAAGGGAGTCTAGTGGGGGAGGCTCTCCCAAAAGTAGACGAGTTTGAGAGACAAACAGAGCAAACGCCAGACACCGAGGGGGAAGAAGTTGAGGCGGATCAAAGCCAATGTGGTCTGACTCCTCCTCAACCAGTTGCAGGTCCGTCAAGAGAAAAGCCTGCAGAGCAAGAAGAAGTTTCAAGTTCAACACTGAAAAGAGCATTGACCAAGGTTCAACTGCAAGAGGATAAGTGGCCGGAATCACAAGAAAAGAGAAAAGAAGCAGTTGTTGTGACAACAATTTGGGAACAAGTAGATATGACAAGGAGAGAAGATCTGAGTGAAGGTAAATTGAATGGAGATCAAACATTGACAAGAAAGAGAATAGCAAGTCGAAGGTATGCAGGTCTTGAATTGGCGTTTGCAACAACAAGTTAATGGCAAAGAGAGTTTTTGTCTTTTTGTTTTGATTGAGATTTTCCAGGTCAATATTTTGGCATTTGAAGGGAACTGATGAACTGAACTGTTGACACAAATTGAGAAAAGTGCAAAGGGAAAAGACACTGTTGAAAGTAACCGGATAAAACTTTGATAACCTGATTTGACAAGATAACCTGAGTTGACAAGCTGCTAAACCAATTTTTGACAAAGGATCCTGGAAATGGGACTGAAAGCTGTGAATAACTGCTGAAAGAAGATTTTTGTTTTTCATTTTCGCTGCATAGTTTCTAAATTTTCTCTTCTACATTCTGATTCATTACAGATCATGAGTAACACTAGCCAGCAGAGTAGGAAGAACAGGTCCTATAAATACATGAGTGTTTGTTTAGCAATTGTATGCGTGATATTGAGTGTGATATTGATTGTGGGTATGGCTGGGCTTGACAAGAGTAAAGCCAACCATACTTCAGCTTTAGAGAAGTTTAGGCTAGATGAGAAGTCTCTGCATGTAGATGACGTTCAAGGGAACTTTCTTCTAATGTCTTCTATCGCTTATTGAGTGAGAATGTTGAGACAATGGATGCAAAGAATTGGTTTGTGTGTACGCAGATTACTTCATCAGTCAAAGAAAGAGTTACTCATCATAGTTTGCCTCTAACTTATGAGAAAAGTGGTAGTTTGTTACTAATAAGATTTTTTAACCAGGAGTACATTCAGTATTTCTATTCCAACCACGATGTCATGTTTTCGTTTGTCCCCATAATTAGGTACATAATTAAGTTGATGTGTGCTGAACACTGTTTTTGCTGTTTTTGTTACTCTGGGCACTTTACTACTGCTATCAAGTGCTAACGGGCAAGTGCTCCTATGTAAAATGTGTATATAATTGGATTTACATGATTGGCATATTTGATTTACTGGTAAGCCCCTAGTACAATGCACTAGATGTGCCCAGGACTTATAAATGAAATGCTACTAGTGGGCCTGAAGCACTGGTTGTGCCACCTACATTAGTAGCTCTGTCAACATGGCTGAGACACCTGCCACTGCAGTGACTGTGTGTGCAGTTTTAAACTTCCAATTCGACTTGGCAAGTGTACCCACTTGCAAGGCCTAAACCTTCCCTTTTTTTTACATGTAAGACACCCCTAAGGCAGGCCCGAGGTAGCCCCATTGGCAGGGTGCGGTGTGTGTTTACGGTAGGACATATACTAATGTGTTTTACATGTCCTAACAGTGAAATACTGCCAAATTCAGTTTTCACTGTTGCAAGGCCTAGCCCTCTCATAGGTTAACATGGAGGCTGCCTTTAAATATGATTAAAGCGTAGATTCCCTTTGGGAGCAGATAGACAGGTGGAGTTTGGGGTCTCTGAGCTCACAATTTAAAAATACATTTTTTAGTAAAGTTGATTTTAAGATTGTGTGTTTGAAAATGCCACTTTTAGAAAGTGAGAGTTTTCTTACTGAAACCATTCTGGGACTGCCTGTTTGTGGATTCCCTGTCTGGGTCAGTTTGACAGTTGGGCTGTTTGCACCTCTCTCTAGACAGGGACACAAAGGGAGCTGGGGTGTAGCCTGCATATCTCCATGAGCCATCTGTGCTAGGAGTGAGGGGAGGAGTGGTCACTCACACCTTAAAGGGCTGTGCCTACCCTCACACAATGCAGTCTCCTGTGTGTCCGGGACCTGGCCTGGGCAAGGCAGGACTACACAAACAAGAGAGACTTTCCTTTGAAGTAAGCCTATTTCGAAGGCCAAAATGGGTATAAGAAGGGCACCCAAAACCACAGACTTTAGATAACTTCTGGAAATCAAGAGGAACCTCTGCCTGGAGAAGAGCTGAGGAGTAGTGCTGCCCTGCCAGTGACTGTGCTTTGTGGAGCTATCCTGCACCATCTGCTTCTTCCTGGTGAAAGGGGACAAAGACTGGACTTTGTTGTGCATTCCTGCTTGTGAAGAAATCTCCAAGGGCTTGTCCTGAGCTTGCCTCCTGTTGTTGAAGTCTCAAGGCCATCAAAGATTCCCCTGCCAGCACCTGGACTCTCTGCTGAGACTCCTTGCCTGCTAAGCGGTGCCCTTTCCAGTTCCTAGGGCCTTGACAGGTGAAGCTGGCAGACCAAGCTTGAAAATCCATGCACAGACTGCCGTGCGGGTAAATTTCCGATGCAACCTCCGAGACGCAGCTGAAGAAATGCCACGCAGCCGGCTCCACGGATGAAATCGATGCACTTGCTGCAGCGTGGCTGGAAGATCGACGCACATGGCTGGAGAAACAACGCGCCACACCGCTAACAGAAGCTGGCAACATCGCAACCCACACAGCGCGGTTTTGCTGATACCATGCAGCAGGATTTTTGACACAAACGTTGTTGGGCGCAGAAAAACGATGCAACGCCTGCCCGGCCCTGAGTGCTTGCCCGGATTGATGCATCGGTCTCCTGCGGAGAGTAAAAATGACACACGCGGACTTGACCAGAGGAGGAGAAACAACGCACGGTCTCACCTGCGAGTGAGAAGTTGACGCATTTCTAACCTTTTCTGCTGCATAGTCGCCCGTGCATGTTATTTTGACGCTACCCAGGTACTTTTCAACACTAACAGTGTTTTTACTGTTTACAAAAGGATTTAAGACTCTTTTGCTTTTAAAATTAATAACTTGACTTCTGTATGTTGGATTTTTGTCATTTTGGTCTTGTGTTGTTTAGATAAATATTTCATATTTTTCTAAACTTGTGTTGTATCATTTTGTAGCTTTTTCACTAAGTTACTGTGTGTGTTGGTACAAATACTTTACCCCTAGACTCGGAAGTTATGCCTGCCTGCTTGTGCCAAGCTACCAAGGGGGTGAGCGTGGGTTAACTGAGGGTGATTCTCCTTTACCCTGACTAGAGTGAGGGTCCTTGCTTGGGCAGGGGGTAACCCGACTGCCAACCAAAGACCCCATTTCTAACATATGTTGTATTGTTTTCGCAGTTATTCTTGCTATTAATTTCTACTGTAACCTTAGAATGTGTAGTGACACAAGCTTTGATTAGTTTGCAATCCTTTCGCTGCTTCAGTCAGCCAGTATTGTTTCTATATGTTTATCAATTGATTTTGAGAATAAGTTACGTGACATTAGCATTGTTAAAATATGGAAATAAACATTATAATTTTTACATAGGGTGTGGTTATTCATGGCCAAGTGGTCATGGTGCGTGGGAATTACTGACTCCTAAGATTACTGATGTTATTGATTGTTATTGCTATTGATCTATATTGGTACGGAGTCTTATGGTGGGAACTACTCTAAGCACAGTGGTTATTCATGGCCGAACGGTCATGGTGTGTGGATATTACTGACTGTTATTGAATATAGATGTTATTAATTGTTGATGTTATTGATCTGTATTTGTACGGGATATATCTGGTGGGAAAAACTTGAAGTGCTGTCAAATGGTCCATTGGCTTATTTGCATCTCCCTTGCATGTGGCGGGAAAGAAAATATCAACTTTTGAAGTGTTGTTTCGTAACAGTTACATAACTAATCTTGCTAAGAACCAATCTACACAATATATAAATTGCATAAATCTCGTCATCATTTGAGAGTGATCGCTTTGCAGATAAAACGATGATGGTGTGGTGACAAGTGCGGATGCCAAACTAGTTAAAGAAAAGACGTAGCCATGCACTGTGTTCAAAAAGTAGAGAAGGGCAAGTACATGTTTATGCAGTTACGCTTGTTGTGGTCTTGTGGCGTTGCACCTTACATTTGCAATACCCTTCACTTGGTTTGGTCTAGGGAGCCTCTTGGCTACCCACAACTATTCACAATTTATTAATTGTTTGAAAAGGATCCATTAGTTTTGGGCATTTTTATTTCTTTGTGGAGTCACCTAAGAACAAATGTAGTTATTTTTAGAATTTATGGCCAGATGTATCAAAGTACTGTTTTGCATTTCTTAAATAGCGAATTTTAAGAAATCGCTATTTAAGAAATGCAAAATGGTATGTAACAAAATAGTGATTCCCTAAGACCGATTCCCACAGAGTCGCACTCGATGTTAGGGAAACGCTATTAAGAAATTCATCTGCATTCGTTCCTATAAGCCTTCAGGCCCATAGGTGGGAATGTTTTTGCATTTCCTAATCTGCAATTCCTTCTTAGGGAATCACAAATTAGGAAATGCAAAATTTAGGGTGCTGAGGGTCTAAGGCCCACTTTGAGCCACCCCAAAATTTAATTGTGCACGTGTGAAGTGCACAAATGCTCTAGGGGCATGTGTGTGCTACATGGCACTTTTAAAAATGCATTTAATGCATTTTTTAAAGTTGCACATGTTTACCACCAACTTGGAGTTTGTGGTGATTTCATTTCCTAAGTGCCCAGTTCCCATTTAGGAAATGCTTGATGCATGAGTATAGAGGATTACAAATGGGAATTCCCTATTTGGGATTTCCTATTTACGGATTCACAATTTGTGATTCACAAAATTCAGTCGCAATTATAGGGAATTGCTATTTTAGTGATTCTTTAAAATTGTACTGCAAATGCCTGTCATACATTCTGTATGGCTATTTTGCATTTGCACTGTTTTCGATTGCAAAATAGTTTGATACATCTGGCCCTTAGATCTACTTCGAGGTATTCTTGTCATTAGAACAATTCACCATCTGACAGCATTAGCACTGCCTAGCCTCTCCACTCCACTGATGTTGCTTTACTGGGCAAACACTCAACTATTGTTTGGTTAACAGCAGATTACTGTCTATCATACCCCAGTTTTGTTCAAAGCACTGATGGAATTACAAACTTGTTCTAAGAACAATACTTTTGTATATTACTACTCTAAACACAAAATAATATGTCATCCGTGACCTTACACACAGTTTTTCACACTTTATATGGTTCAACCGGACTTGCAAAATTCATGATCTGTGTAGACAGGTCCTTAGTAGGAGTAGTCTAGCAACTATTATTACAGTCTATCATCCATCAGTTTGGTACAAAGAGCTGACGCTTTTATGAACTTATTATAAGGATGTGTTTTCTTTTGTAACTAATTGCTCCAAAACACAAAACCAACTGTCACATGGTACCCTACACATTGGTTTCTACACTTTTATATATCCTCAATTGATTCATCTAATCTTAGAATTGAGTAGATATTCACTCAGATAAATCAATTGAGCAACAGTTTAAGGGGGTCATTCAGACCCCGGCGGGCGGAGACCGCCAAAAGACCGCACCGCGGGCAAATGACCGCGGCGGTCAAATGACCGCGGCGGTCATTCTGACTTTCACGCTGGGCCGGCGGGCGACCGCCAAAAGGCCGCCCGCCAGCCCAGCGGGAAAGACCCAGCAACGATTAAGCCGGCTCCGAATGGAGCCGGCGGAGTTGCTGGGGTGCGACGGGTGCAGTGGCAACAGTCGCGATTTTCAGTGTCTGCAAAGCAGACACTGAAAATCATTATGGGGCCCTGTTAGGCCCCACGACACCCGTTCCCGCCATGGCGGGAAGGGGGTCGGAATCCCCATGGCGGCGCTGCCAGCAGCGCCGCCATGGAGGATTCCCTGGGCCAGGGGAAAACCAGCGGGAAACCGCTGGTTCCCATTTTCTGACCGCAGCTTTACCGCCGCGGTCAGAATGGCCCAGGAAGCACCGCCAGCCTGTTGGCGGTGCTTCCGCGGTCGTTGGCCCTGGCAGTCGGTGACCGCCAGGGTCAGAATGACGACATAAATGTCCATCATATGTCAGGTTTGCCACCAAGAGTTGACCGTATCTTATTTTAAGGACAATTATTACTACATATTACCTCTCCAAATACAGAGTGTACTGTGTTGTGACACCTTTTTTACAGGTTCTACATTTTCTATGGATTGTGGACTAGGTACGAACTATGGTGATCTTGTAGCCAAGTTATAGCATGCCATGAAATAGTCATAATGATAACAAGATTTATTTTTTATTGTTTTATATGAAATAGTTTGACTGAGATAAATATAATTGATTAAACTGCCCCAAAATAACAAACGAATGGTAATCAAAAGAACGACAGCATTGGCAGTTATTCCAATCCTCGAATATCAAGATTTCTGGTGGAAAAATTTGTTGAAATGTAATCATCCTTCCCCTGACTACGTATCCTGTAGAGCAAAAGAATTTAAAATACTGTAATAAGCCCCAAATAAGCCATACACCCCTGTGTTTGGCGCTATCCATTGACAGTCACGTTTATGGCCAGTACTATCAGTCTAATTTGGGGACATAGAGGATGTTTTCCAAAGGAGTCATATAATTCAAATTAGCATATATACCTGTTTTAACAAACTGCTTTACTGTTTAGTTGACCATGTATTTTAGTTTAAGGTATTGTTACAAATATCAACATTTTTAGATTCAATCCTTTTTGACAATGACAATATGTGTAATCTCTTCAAACACTATGGAGGGCTTCTGTCCCTTGCAAGACTGTGTTCCTCATTATGATATTGTCGGTAAGTACCGGTTACCGCTATGCTGACTGCCGCCAACATACTGCGACCGCGGCGATATACCGCTAACCGTATTATGACACACACATAGAAATGCGGCACTATACAGACACACACACAAGTCCGCCACACCAAAGGTCAGTGATAAAATGGCGGTACCGAAACCCATACCATTACGCCAACAGAAATACGCCCACAGCATTATAACCCACGAATCACCGCTAACAAAACAACACTACATTGGTAAACTTAAATAACACACACCCGACACGACACCCACCAAACCCACACACCCACACCACTATAAAACACCCACCCACATTACCCACAACCCTTTACCACTACAAACAATTTACAACAGAGAGAGAGACACGCCAGGAGCACCCAAAGAACTAGACTCACAGAACACCATCACCCATACACCATCAACGCACCTCACAGCATACACCCCAACAAATCACCCCACACACCCTCACACACACCACTCACACAACACCCATGGCACCACAAAGAAACCCCAGATTCTCAGAGGAGGAGCTAAGGGTCATGGTGGAGGAAATCATCAGGGTAGAGCCACAGCTATTCGGATCACAGGTGCAACAGACATCCATTGCAAGGAAGATGGAGCTATGGAGAGTCGTGGACAGGGTCAACGCCGTGGGACAGCACCCCAGAACAAGGGATGACATCAGGAAGAGGATGAACGACCTACGGGGAAAGGTGTGTTCCGTGGTTGCAAGACACCAGATAGCTCTACAGGGGACAGGCAGTGGACCCCCACCTTCTCCCCCACAACTAACAACATGGGAGGATCAAGTCTAGGCAATAATGCATCCTGAGGGCCTGGCAGGAGTAGCAGGAGGGCTGGACTCTGGTAAGTCAATTCTCTATTACTATCACCCCCCCCTAACTGCATGCCATCATATACCCCCACCCCTACCCCCACCCCATCACCCCACCACCTCACATACACCCCACCATCACAACCCACCTATCCCAATACCAAGCCCTGCATGTAACACCAATGTATGGACACCACTCACAGACCTGCACGGACACCCATCACCACAGCATGCACACTAATGATAATCAGTTAGCCAACCAAATTACAACTCACACAAGCCAAAGCTGCCTTGGTAATAACAACCATAGAGGGAAACATGCCCATGCACAATATGTCACACGCAGCAACAATAACACTGCATTTACATCCCCACAGGACTCCCACACAACGTCACCGGAGAGGAGGTGCCAGCAACATCCAGTCCCCCCCCAGAAGAGGCCCGCAGTGATAACAGCAGCTCTGCACGCCTGGATCAGGATCACAAAACTGGCCCATCAGGGACCTCCGGACAGTCGGTTACCCAGGCATAGTCCCATACCACCACAGAGCCTCCCCACTCAGGAAACACCACCACAGCAGCCACCCAGCGGCCCATGCCACTGTCCCCAGGACACGTCACTCAGCAGTGTGTCCACCACTACAGGGACCCCAGGTAACCCCACAAACACCGGACGATTATGGACCTGGACTAGTAGTGGGCACACGGTTCAGGGGACAGATGCACAGGACAACAGGGAACCTGGGAGGACTGCTGTGCAACAGGGGGAGGACAGGCCCAGGGAACCGACTCTCCACAAGGCACTCACCAATATCTGGGAGCATACCACAGGCCAGATACTGGCCAAGTTGCAGGAGATCCAGCGGCTGCAGGAGGGACAGTACCTGGGGATCAGGGAGGACCTGAAGGACATCCACACCACCCTGGTCACCATTGCAGGGGTGCTGGCAGACATGGTCAACACCATGAGGGAGGCAGTGGCACACCAACGGGCCCCTGACACTAGCCACACCGATGAACAGCCTTCCACCGCTGCTGACGCTAGTGGACAGGAGGCACCACCACAGGAACAAAAGGGCCTCCAGCAACCCACCCCCTGCAGAAGGAGAACCGCCCGCAAATGGTCCCTGCAATCCAGACAGAAGCCAGAGAACATTATCAAGACCTCCACCAGGAAATAAGACTCTCCTAAATGTCACCCTTGTATCCCACTCTATCACCCTGTCCACCTTGATCTGTCATTGCTCATCCCCATTTTCTTCTCAACACTGAAATAAACACCCTTGGAAAAAAACAAGTATGAAGTATGTTTAACAATCAGTAGACATTGCAAATAGACTGTACAGTGATGTATACATACTTATGACCTGTAATGTGCTGCAGTCAATACACCAGGAGCCACAGGAGGGCACAAATATCTGCAAATAGACATGTTAAAGGGTACAATAAGTGGCCGGTCTAGTGTCAACAGCAGCCAGCCAGAGAAAAATCACTTCACAAAGCAGCAATGGAAGGTGAGGTTACAATGTCTTACCTGTGTGTCATTGGAAATACTGTTTTATTATAGTTGTTCTGTTGTCCACATCTTCTTCCTCTGGCTCCTCTTCGTCACAGGCTCCACCGCTGCAACACACCCATCTCCAGACTCCTCCTCTTGCAGAAAAGGCACCGGGCGCCTCAAGGCCAGGTTGTGCAACATGCAGTGATGATCTGGCAGACCTTCTTGGGTGAGTAGCACAGGGATCCACTAGTTAGATGGAGGCACCTGAACCTGGTCTTCAGGAGGCCAAAGGTGGGCTCAATGATCCCACTTGTATGCCCATGTGCCTCATTGTAATGTTCCTCTGCCCTTGTCCTGGGATTCCTCACTGGGGTCAGTAGCCATGAGAGGTTGGGGTAACCAGAGTCACCTGTAAATATTGATGGATACTTGTTAGCCAGACACTCACCCTTAGGGCCAACCCCACACCCACATACCAACATACACTGGGTGGGGACTATGGGCTTACCTATTAGCCACACCCTGTGCCTCTGGAGTTGAGTTGAGCCATCACAACTGGGATGCTGCTATTCCTCAGGATAAAGGCATCATGCACAGACCCAGGATACTTAGCATTCACATGGCAGATGTACTGGTCAGCCAGGCACACTATCTGCACATTCATAGAGTGATAGCTCTTTCGATTTCTGTACACCTGTTAATTTCTCCGGTGCGGGACAAAGGCAATATGTGCACCATTAATAGCACCAATGATGTTAGGGATATGACCGAGTGCATAGAAGTCAGCCTTCACTCTGGCCAAATCCTCCACCTGGGGGAAAACTATGTAGCTGCGCATGTGTTTAATCAGGGCAGACAACACTCTGGTCGGCACAATTTAGAACTTAGGCTGTGACATCCCTGCTGCCATGGCCACTATCTCTTGGAAGGAGCCACTTGCCAAGAAATGTAGCACTGATAGGACTTGCACAAGAGGGGGAGATACCAGTGGGGTGACGGATAGCTGAGATCAGGTCTGGCTCCAATTGGGCACACAGCTCATGGATTGTGGCCCTATCAAGTCTGTAGGTAAGGATAATGTGCCTGTCCTCCATTGTTTCCAGGTCCACCAGGGGTTTGTACACAGGGGGATGTCTCCATCTCCTATTCATCCACAGTGGTTGAACTCTAGGGTGAAAAACGGTGAGCAGATGGTCATAATCAAACATATCCTCAGAGTAAAATGCCTTGCTTGTTCTGACAGAAACAGTATGTGAACGTGTAGTTCCGTTAATGTGCCTATGTCTGCTGTGACCCAGTTATGTGCCATGGCCTGCCCCCCCCTGAAATGGCGGACGCCTGACCTGTGTGGAGGGACAAGAGGAAATGAGGTAATTCCACTGATGTTGTGCACTGTTGCGGGAGGAGGTCGAGAACTGCCGTGCAACACCTCATTGGTTATGATTGGGCCCTATGGGTTCCAGTAGCCAATGGTGATGTACGCCGGCGGTGACGGTATGCACCGCCGCGGACGTGACTACCATTTTCTATCTGTTCACTCACTTGCTACCTGACCTTCAACAGGAGAGAACCTACACTGCAAGTGCTGCTGTGACCTGTGTCTGGAAGCGACCATGGCTCGAGTGTCTGGGGAAAGGGCCCCTGCCTTCACATCGGAAGAGTTGGAGAGACTGGTGGATTGGGTCCTACCCCAGTACCATTTACTTTATGGTCCTCCAGACCAACAGGTGAGTGCACTTTGAGCACAATGCATGGGGCATGAATGCATGGAGTGCTGTGTGTGTAAGGCTCGTGTAAGGGGTGGTGGCTGAGGGGTCCTGGGCAGAGTGCTGCATGTATGGTGGTCAATGTAAGTGCGTAATAGGATGGTAGGGATATGGTGGGCCATGAGTGTAACAGTCCGGACGGTATGACTAATACCTTTTGTTTATGTATCTTTTTCTGCAGTTTAGCGCCCAGCAGAAAAAGGGTATTTGGCATGCCATCGCCAAGGAGGTGTGGGCCCTGGGGGTCTTTGACAGGCGGAGCACCCACTGTCGCAAACGGTGGGAGGACCTGCACCGCTGGGCAAGGAAGACGGCGGAGGCCCAGCTGGGGATGGCCTCGCAATGAGGAAGGTGTGCCTGTTGTACTCGGATGGTCTGCTTCCTGGCGGTGGCCTATCTGGAGTTGGGTGAGCGCTTGAAGGCATCACAGCAGCTACAAGGGGGTGAGTACAGTTTCAGAATTAGAAAATAGAGCGTGTTGAGGTGTTTTCTGGGTGGGGGATGTGGGTCTGTGGGTGCCCCTAGGCCAGGATGAACATGGCAGGGTAGGTTCCATGATGGGCAGGGTCTGATGCACTCCAACCCCATATATGCTAGTGGGCATCTACTACTGGGCAGGGTCCTGTGGGTTTCAGGTGTGCTGCTATTGGCATTAGGCATTGTACTCAATGGCCTGGTGACTAGCATTGTAACTGGTAGTGCATGGCCTAGTGCATAGGGCTTCTCCCTGTGCGTAGTGTGCGCTAACGGTGGTGTTGTTGCTGGCATTGACCAAGTGTATCCTCTGTCTCTTCCACCCCCTTTTTGTTTTGTCACCCTGTCCTTATGTGCATTAGCATAATCTGGCGGAGGAGCAGAGGCACTGACAACAGAGGGAGCTGCATCCCACATGGCCCATGGGGCCGAATCCACCAACGGTGGAGGCACCAGTGGGACGGAGGGTGAGGGGAGCACCATGGTGGAGACTGGAGGGGACAGTTCAGACAGCGACACCTCCTCCCATGAAAGCTCCCTGGTGGTGGGGGATACCTCAATGGCCACACCAACTACAGGTACAGCTGCCACCCGTACCAGCACCACCCTCCCAGCAGCCCCTCAGTGTGTTTCCCATGCCCGCTCACACAGGAGGGTGGGCATCTCCTTCGCCCCAGGCACCTCAGGGCTGTCCCCCGGGTCAGCCCTGCTGCCCTCAGTGAGGAGTCGATCGACCTCCTGCGATCCATTTCTGTTGGGCAGTCAACCATAGTGAATGCCATCCAGGGTCTGGCAGGGCATTTGCAACAAACAAATGCATTCCTAGAGGGCATTCACTCTGGCGTGGTGGCCCAACAGAGATCATTCCAGGCTCTGACAAACTCACTGAGGGCAGCCAT
The DNA here is from genome assembly GCF_031143425.1 of Pleurodeles waltl. NCBI lineage: Eukaryota > Metazoa > Chordata > Amphibia > Caudata > Salamandridae > Pleurodeles > Pleurodeles waltl. Next base: position 916,715,570 of record NC_090444.1, on the reverse strand, counting down.
TGTCCCTGTCTCTAGCCTCCCCCCTCCAACTTCCTCTACCCAGTCCCATTCCCCTCAACCCCAGCCTATCCCAAGCACACCTTCAGACTAGCATGCACCCAAATCAACACACAGAAGTGGCTCAGGCAAACACAAGCATCACACATCATCCCACAGGCACTCACACAGGCACCATCCAGATGCAGACACACCAACATCCACTGCCCACACTGGGTCCCCCTCTTCCTCATCATCCACCTCCCTCCCAGTAGCGTCTTCACTCACGCCTGCATGCACTACATCCTCATCCACTACCTCCATCACCGGCACACTTATAACTACATGCCCCTCACTGGCAGTCACCACTCCCACATCCATGCACCCCCCCGTGTCCTCTCCAACTGTATCTGTACCCCCTCCTCCCAAAGTACACAAACGCAATCACTCAGACACCCAACAGCCATCCACCTCACAACAGCATCCAGCCCATGCACCTGCACCCAAATACAGCAGGCAGACACCTCCTACAACCACTTCCTCTTCCTCCACTCCCAAACCTTCACCCTCTTCCTGCCCAAATGTCCCTAAGAAGCTTTTCCTCTCAACCCTTGACCTCTTCCCTGCCACCCCCGTCCTTCACTTTGGGCCAGGGTGGTCAGGACCCAGGCTAGCACCTCAGCCACCGAGGTCACGACCACTGTCGTTTCTGCAGCCACTGCAGTTGTGAGTGGCTCTATGAAGACACCCATCCACACAGCCAGTGTGCCTACACCAGCTGCCAAGGGCAAAAAGGGAACACCTGCTGTCAAATCCACAAAGGGAGGACCAGCTTGCAGAAGCGAGGAGGCACCACCAGCTGCCAAATGCAAGGAGGCACCACTAGGTGGCAGAAGCAAGGAGGCACCACCAGCTGCCAGACGCAAGGAGGCACCACCAGCTGCCAGACGCAAGGAGGCACCACCAGCTGCCAAGGGTAGGAAGGGAACTCCAGGACATTGACAAAGGCACAGACGCCGCAGGCAGGATGGATATGAAGCCTGGTGCTGGAGCAACATCTGAACATACACCAGCCATAGCACTTTAGCCATCCGAGGCTGCAGGGGAAGTGCTGGAGCCTCCCCCCATCATAGGTAGCACTGCTACCTGCACAGCCACCAGCACCGCCGCCAGCACCGCCACCTGCACCGCCACTAGCACCACTACCAGCAGCAGCAGCCCCAGTGGGCAGCGTTCTGAGGCCGCAGGGGAAGGGCCGGAGCCTCCCCCCACCAAAGACAGTACCGCTACCTGCACCACCACCAGCACCACTACCAGCAACAGCAGCCCCAGTGGGCAGCCATCCGAGGCTGCGGGGGAAGGGTTAGAGCCTCCCCCCACCTCTGGCAGCACTGCCACCTGCACCACCGCCAGCACCGCCGGCAGCACCGCCACCTGCAGTGCCACCAGCACCACTGCCAGCAGCAGCAGCCCCAGTGGGCAGCCGTCCAAGGCTGCGGGGGAAGGGTTGTAGCCTCCCCCACCACAGGCAGCACCGCCGCCTGCCCCGCCACTGCCACCACTGAGCAGCCATCACCGCCAATGGGCAGTGTATAGTTGTGACTCCATGGGCTGTAATGCGTCATGGCCCCTGTAAAGACTTTGGGTGTGACACCCAGGTGAGAGACTGTGACCTTGCACCCTCCAAGATCTGCATCACAGGGCACAAGGGCCCCGCCAGGACCAGTGGACGAAGGCATCCACTCACCCTCTCCTTGCCAGGATGAAGCACACTGGGCACAAGGCCCCCTCCAGGACTAGTGGACAAAGGCATCCACTCACCCCCTCCTTGCAAGGAAGAAGCACACTGAGCACAAGGCCCCCTCCAGGACCAGTGGAAGAAGGCATCCACTTACCCCCTCCTTGCCAGGATGAAGCACACTGGGCACAAGGCCCCCTCCAGAACCAGTGGTGAAGCCATCCACTAGAGAGACTGTGGCCTTGCACTCCCCAGGACCATGCAGTGGGCAAACCACCCACTAGAGAGACTGTGGCCTTGCACTCTCCAGGACCAAGCAGTGGGCAAACCACCCACTAGAGAGACTGTAGCCTTGCACTCCCCAGGACCAAGCAATGGGCAAACCACCCACTAGAGAGACTGTGGCTTTGCACTACCCAGGACAGAGTGACGGGTATGTGGCCCCCTCCATGAGCAGTGGCATTGTACCATCTTCTGGCTGAGGTGCCCCCCCTCTACTTCCCCCTGAGGTGCCTGAGTATTTTCGAGCTGATGCCCCAGCAGTGTTCTCTCCATATTGAGGCAGGAGTCAAGTGGGGCCTTGGCCTATGTGATATGGCCCTGTGGGCTACGGACAATTTGGACTGGGCAGTGTCCCTCCATTTGTATATATGTATATACTGTTTTGATTTTGAAGGACATATTTATAGTATTTTATCTTATTTCATTCACTTTAATCAATTCCTTTTGTCCTTGCGTTATTCCTGAGGGGTACGGGGTGGATATGTAATGTTTGTGCATCTGTTTGTGTGGTCGTCTTCACCACCGTTCGTGTTCCTGGTGTAGGAGTAGGTAAACCAGCATGGGCAAGATCTGCAGTTCGGGCTCCATGGCGTTGTGGTTCTTCCTTGAGTGCCCAGAGGTGAGTTGTTTCCCTTCTGTGTACTGTTTCCTGCGTGCTTTTGATGGCGTTGTAGCCCAAAGACAAAAGTGTGCAAAACACTTACATTTTTAGTTTTTTTGCAGTTTGATATAGCCCAGACTTGACCCTAAGTTATTGGAGTGTTTTACATGAGCATCAAAGACAAATCGGCATGCACAGTTTTGGAGGCTTATAAACAGCCTAAGCTCTGCAACAACCCCATCATGATTAATATCTCTGAGTCCATCTGGTATCAGTATCTCTCATGCCATTTTGGCCCTTCAACTAAGAGCCCCGTAGGTGAGGAAGCCCGCCTCCAGGCAAAATCATCAGCCTCTACCTCCACTGGCTCTCCAAAATAACAATGCAGCTGCTTTTCTGTTCCCTCAGAAACAGAAAGGACGAGAACTATTAAGTGCCGGAATGAGGGAGCACCGGGACCCAATGGTATCCCTGCCGCCCTGTACAAAAAGGACCCAGATTTTTGGGCAAAACATCTTTCAACACTCTACAATTGCATTCTTGCTACGAACATCATCCCGCAAGTATAGAGAGGCTCAACCATCACCCCTATCTTTAAAGGGGGTGCGACTAATGACCAGCAAATTGCCGATTAATAACACATCTAGATGTCGAATCAAAAATCTTTGCAGGGATTCTCTTGAAGGAGCTTGAAACCTGGGCTAATGTCAATAACCTTATCCCGTTTAATCAAACTGGATTCTCAAAAGGGGTGGGCATGACTGCCAACTTTATGGACGTGGCACTATTATTTGACCAATTCCAGCGTGCCAAGAAGTCCCTCTTTCTTTAATTTGTAGACTACAAAGCTGAATTTGATTGAGTAGAAAGAGGGAAACTCTGGTTTAAACTCACACGTTGGGGCATTACCGCCCAGTTGTTGAAAGCAATAGTCCTTCTCCACACAGATACCTGGCTGAGGGTCAAATTGGGTGGTGGGACGCACCTCTCCAGGAAAATTCCCACTCTTCAGGATCTGCTCCAGGGATGTGCACTTGCACCCCTTCCTTGTAATCTATTTTTGGCTGACTTACCGGCGGAACTGGACAAGGTGAACACGCATCCACCAAGATGGGGCAAACTGCCATGACAAACTTGATCTACGCCAATGATTTCATCCTTTTCAGTCACACTGGAATAGGCCTGCAGAGGCTACTTAATGCAACAGCCGAATCCTCTGGAAAAAGTGCTCTCCTCATTAATTTGACTAAATGAAAAATCATGCCCTTTAAGACGACTGGGCGGCTGCGATATCAGTGGTACTTCGGTAACAACAAGGTTGAAGCAGTGCGCGAATATAATATAAATACTTTGCGATTCTTCTTCACAGCAATGACTCATTCAGACCCCGTCTGGAGTCCCTTAGTCGGAAATCCATCTTGCTTGCATTCGCGTTCAACAGTGACAAAAAAAGCAACTGTTTTTTCAACCTATCTGTTGTTAAAGGTCATCCAAGCCAAATTAATACCAACAATTACATATGGCAGCAAAGTTCTAAGAGGCGGTGGTGACGAGCACTTGGACAACATGATCACCAAGCTTTTCAAGAGGTTGTTCAGCTTACCAAATTATGTTTCACAGGCCTAAGTCCGCCTAGAATTTGGCCTGATTAGGCAGTCTCTAGCAAGGAAAGGGGCATTTATCAATCTAAGCCATAAACTTAAGGTAGCAAGAGAAGGCTCACTAACCTCTCTTATTTGGGTGGAAATGACTTTGGACCCAATCTGTGCCTTCCGTCTCTACCTCGAGTCCTCCTTGACAACATTGAGCCTGGTAGATCAACTACCCCAACTCAGCTCATACCAGCTTGTCAAACGTGCAACGAAAGTAAGCGTCAAGTCTCTCTCACATGTTCAGGATAAAGAGTCTTTATTGAAACAAAGCCATGCCTGACTGGTTCTGTCATCATACGGCTCTCTAACCCCACAACTCTATCTGGGAGCAGCAGTTAATCCATGGATTAAAACAGCCTTTGTGAAATACCGGATTGGCTGCCTTCCAACATATGCCCACCTCCCTAGGTGGATGAGAGTCAATACGATGGACATCTGTTGACTGTGTGGGCTGGCTCTAGAAACACTGATTCATCAGATATGCCTATGCAAAAGCACTACAACAGATCGTAATAGGCTCCTACGACCAGTTTGGCTTCAAAGGGGGCTGCGCAGGTGCAGACCGGCGATATTGGCAGGCTTTAAAGGGGACGACGTGTAGCTCAGCTGAACACTGGCTAAATTCTTGGGCAAATTAGGGTGCCTTCTTCAAGAGATTGAACAAGCAAGACAAGTGCACAGCCAGCCTGCAAGCAATTTTGTAGTACTACGTTATTCAGCTAAACATTTTAACTTAAACCGATTTTATTACTGTACTTTATTATTCCTTGGTTTCCTTTTTTTTCTTTTTTTTTCTTTTTTTCTCTTCTCTTCATGTAATGGTTTTTATTGACTGAACATGTGATAAATAAGATACAAAAAATACATGAGCATTAGTTACATTCATTTTGGTTCTTAATGATAGCAAATAATTTAGAAGTGCGTGGTCGCATTTTAGAACTCATAAAATGGATCCTCATTTTAGTTTTTGGTGCACTAACCATGATTTCCATGGAATTAGGATCCTCTCATTTTTATAATTTCTAAAGAAAATGCTTTAGACATTACAGTTTTTATTACATCAAGATGACGTCAGGCATGACACACTCTTGTAATAGATATTAAATATTAGCAATCTAGTTATTCATTAGAACACTGTGGAGAGACAAAGGGGCTTTATTTTATCTGTCTCCTGCCTAAACCCTCCTCTTATTCGATGTAAGTCAAAGGGGAAAATCAATGCCCAAGGTTTTTTTTCAAAATCTACATCCTACCAAGTTCAAAATGTATGGTACTTTGGAGGAGGAATGGGGTAGGGACATGGCCGCAGAGAACAGAGGGCAGAAGGGACATGGGCAGCGGCACCAAACTGACCTTACAGGGCAGGCATCAGGGGTTGCAGCAACACAATACACCACACAGGGCAAACTAAACGGACCAGGGAAAACATTATGGAGGGGACAGGGCCATGCACATGGGCAACAGAGAGGAGAGGGGAAAGAGGCAAGGGCAGCACGCTTGCCATACCATATAGACAGTAGGGACAGTTGCAGCATAATGGACCATGAAGGGCAGGAGGGAGGGGGCAGGGGCATGACAATGGACCAGACAAGGCAGGAGGGAGGGGATAGGGACTTGTACATGGAAAATGGAGGGCAGGGTGCAAAGGGGCAGGGCTGGAGCAGCAAGCTGACCTTGGAGGGTAGGCAGGATGGGCACTGGAAGCACAACACACCAGGGCAACAGTGAGAGTATAATGGCATACACAGACAGTTGAGGGAAGATGGAAGGGTGTCTGGGGCACCAAGCTGACCCACCAAGGTGGGAGGGGCTGTGGCAGCATAGAAGCAGGGGATAAGTGGCAATGGTGGGCAGGAGGGAAGGGGCAGGGGCATGCACAAAGGACCATAGGAGATAGAAGTGATGGGTAGGGGCTGGACACAGAAAAGAAAGGGCAGGGGAAGGGGCTTCACAACAGACCATGATGGGTAGGTAGGAGGAGCAGTTGCAGCAAAACAGAGCATGGAGGGCAGAAGGGATTGGCAGTAAAATCCACCATGGAGGACAGGAGGGGATAGAGGCATGAAACTCAGAAAGGCAGGGTGGAGGGATTGTTAGGGCATCTGACCTTATTTGGTTAATTTACATTAATTTATAAGGGGACGCATTTGTAGGTTGATGGACCTTTTAACTGTGCTTAGAATAGTTCCCACCATAAGACTCCGTACCAATATAGATAAATAGCAATAACAATCAATTACATCAATGATAATAGGAGTCTGTAATTTCCACGTACCATGACCTCTTGGCCATGAATAACCACACCTTATGTAAAAGTTAAACTGTTTATTTCCCAATATTTACAGTGCTAAAGTCACATAACTTAGGTGGTCATTACAACATTGGTGGTAAAAGCCGCTTACCGCCGTGCAGAAGACCGCCAACACACCGCCGCGGCCGCGGATTTCTGCCACAGCTATTATGACCCACATTTAGGAATCTGCCAAAATTCAGACACCCACACAAGTCCGCCATAACAAAGGTCAGTGATAAACTGGCGAAAACAAAACCTCCACCGTCACGCCAACAGGAATATGCCCACACTATCACGACACACGAATCCACGTGGCAGTCTTTGAACCGTGGTATTCTATTGGCGGTACACACCTCCGCGCTCAAAATACACACACATATACAAAACACAGCCGCATTGCACAATTCCAAATACACACACCTGATACCCATACACACACCACTCCCACACACCCATTACAATATAAAACACACACCCACATCACCCACAAAACCCGACGACCCAAAAGTCCGAAAGAAGGCCAGAGAGAGACAGCACCAGCAAGAACAACAGCATCCACAGGCACACAACACCATCACCCACAGAACTTCCATGCACCTCGCACAACACACCACTACATATCAGCACACTTATCACCACACACTCCACCCCACACATCACCTACACCACCTCATGGCACGGCAAAGACACCCCAGGTTCTTGGAGGAGGAGCTCAGGGTCATGGTGGAGGAAATCATCTGGGTAGAGCCACAGCTATTCGGAGCACAGGTGCAGCACACCTCAGTTGCAAGGAAGATGGAGCTATGGCGAAGAATAGTGGACAGGGTCAACGCAGTGGGACAGCACCCAAGAAATCGGGAGGACATCAGGAAGAGGTGGAACGACCTACAGGGGACGGTGCGTTCCGTGGTCTCAAGACACCACATTGCGGTTCAGCAGACTGGCGGCGGACCCCCACCTCCTCCCCCACAACTAACAACATGGGAGGAGCAGGTCTTGGCGATTCTGCATCCTGAGGGCCTCGCAGGAGTAGGTGGAGGAATGGACTCTGGTAAGACAAATCTTAATTGTTACATCCCCCACCCTACCTACATGCTATCAGATACCCCAACCCTCACCCCCAGCACCCCAGCTCCTCACATATGTCCCAACATCACAAACCACCCATCCCAACACCAAGCCCTGCATGCAACAACAAAGCATGGACACCCATCACTAAAGCATGGCCACTGTACATACCCATACAACCCCCTAAACCATCATCACACAAGGTCCCACACAGGAATGCAAGCACTGGGGTACACGGTCACCCACCCATGACACACACAGATGTAATAACCATCCTTTTATACCCATGCAGGACCCCTACCCAACGTCACCGGACAGGAGGGTCCACACATGTCCACACCACCAACAGAAAAGGCCCACAGTGATGACAGCAGCTCTGTCCAACTGGATCTAGATGACCAGCCTGGCCCATCGGGGACCTCGGGACAGTCGGTTCCCCTCACCCAGTCACAGGCCACCACAGACCTTCCCCCCTCTGGAAACACCAGCACAGCACCCACCCAGCGGGCCCATACCTCCGTCCCCAGGACACGTCAATCAGCAGTGTGTCCACCACTACAGGGAACCCAGGATAACCCACCACCCCAACAACAACAGGGACCTGGGGGCAGTGGTAGTGTGCACACGGTCCAGGGGATGGAGGCCCCGGAACACAGGGGAACTGGGAGGGCTGCCGTGCGACAGGGGGCGGACAGGCCAAGGGAACCCACTCTCCACGAGGCCCTCTCCTCCATCATGGGAGCCTACCACCACTCCCAGGAGACGATGGTAACGGTACTGGCCAAGTTTCAGGAGACCCAGCGCCTGCAGGAGGAACAGTATATGTGTTACAGGGAGGAACTCAGAACCATCAGCTCCAACCTGGGCACCATTGTAGGGGTGCTGAAGGAAGTACTCAACACCAGGAGGGACACTGTGGCACTACAAGGGGCCACTGACACTAACATGGACGATGAACTGCCCACCACCTCCGCTAGTGGACAGGACGCCCCGCCACAGGACCACCACACCAGCACCCCACCCCCTGCAGAGGGATAACCACCCCGCAAACGGTCCCTGAGATCCAGGACAAAGACAGAGCACGATGCCAAGACCCCCGCCAAGAAATGAGACCACCCTGATTGTCATCCTACTGTCCCACTTTGTCACCCTGTCCATCCTTAAACTGCCCCAGCTCCACTTCCTATGCCCATTTGGGCAATGCACCTGAAAGACTAATAGACTGGACTCTGTCATGGACATTCCTCCGCCATCACCCCTCACCATTTCACTACCCCCTCCAATATTGAGCACTTAAATAAACACACTTAAAGCACAAAACAATCTGGAGTCTGTCTGTGATTTCGAAATAGTGTATTAGCAATTCTCGCAGATTGCCGCTTTAAGGCCTTTATTATATTGGATCCGGCTTTGGATAACAGACGCCCTTTCTCCATTTCGCTGTGGGCTTCTCAAACTGGTGGGCAGCAACACTATTAGTAAAACGAAATGGTGTGCCTATGTCAAAGAGTCCTTAACCCATCTAGGTTTAGGGTCCTATTGGTTGGACCCACTTTCCATTCCCAAAAATGCTGTGCAGTTATTGAAGGATGCTTTTTGGCATAACTTTCAGATTGTGCAATTTACTAAGATTGCCCCGTTGACTATGTCTGACAATTATTTATCAATTAAATGCCATTACGAATTTGAGCCTTACATGGATATAGCACTATCTCCACTTGCGCGAGCTCTTTTTGTTAGATTCAGAATAGGGTCCCTCCCTCTGTGTTCTCTAACGTACAAATGGCATTGTCCTACTAATAGATCCAAGCTTTGTCCGATGGGCTGCCAACGTGAAGAGTCTATTTCACATGTTCTTTTTTTACTGTCATGCATATCACAAACAAAGAGCTTTTTGGATTATCCCGCTCTGCAAATCTATAGGCGCCAGGTCCTATCTCCATGTTGAGAGAATTTTAAAATCTGATCCATCTGCCCAGGTAGTTTTAACCAGTGGCAAAATTTCTCGAATCAATCTGGCGCCTTACATTAGCTATTTTAAAGAACAAGACTGGGTAACTAACTTTTAGATCTATGTATGTATATTCATTGACATTTTGATCTCTGATTTTAGTATTTAATTTTTAGGATAAAGACACTCTCCTATTGTATTATTGAACACCTATAGGCATAGGGAATAGGGTCCTTGCTGTGTGGTACATTCCAGAATTTAGGAGACGTATACTTCGATCATTTTGTTTGGATTTCAACTCACTATTGTCGTTTTTAAAAAATTTATTGTGCTTATATTTTTAGTGTTCTATTAATCTTTAAAAAAAAAAAAAAAAAAATTATGATGTTTGTACTGTACTTTGATGGTATGTTTTTACTTACCGAAATAAAGTTAAATGATGATGATGATGATGTATTAGCAATTACAGTGGCAAAATGCTCTTTCAACATACCTATGTCACACAGTTCTGGTCCATGAGGAATCTAAGCAGAAGTCACACAGTGGGACCCACATCTGTGAAATCGTAAGGGAAAGTGACAACTCAGTGACCATACACTGGGTGAAAACGACAGACAGTAGAGATGTAGTAGTGTTAAAGTACATGTAGTAGGCAGGCCTGTACTCTTACCTGTGTCTCACTGGAAATATTGCTGGATCACTGAGTCCCTGTTGTTCATGTCTTCTTCCTCTGCTTCCTCGTCTTCACTGTCCACAGGCTCCACAGCTGCAACAACACCGCCATCTGGACCATCCTCCTGCAGAAAAGGCACCTGTCGTCGCAATGCCAAGTTATGAAGCATACAGCAGGCCACGATGATCTGGCACACCTTCTTTGGTAAGTAGAATAGGGATTCACCTGTCATATGGAGGCACCGGAACCTGGCCTTCAGGAGGCTGAAGGTCCGCTCGATCACTCTCCTAGTTTGCCCATGGGCCTCATTGTAGCGTTCCTCTGCCCTTGTCCTGGGATTCCTCACTGGGGTCAGTAGCCATGACAGGAAGGGGTAACCAGAGTCACCTGCAAATGGTGAGGGACAACTGTTAGACACGCACTAACCTGGAGGGATATCCCCAGACAACCATTCCCACTGACTTGCCTCCAGGTGCTCACCTAATAGCCACACACGGTGCCTCTGGAGTTGACCCATCACATAAGGGATGCTGCTATTCCGCAGGATGTAGGCGTCATGCACTGAGCCAGGGAACTTGGCATTCACATGGGAGATGTACTGGTCTGCCAAACATACCATCTGTACATTCATAGAATGATAACTCTTCCGGTTTCTGTACACCTGTTCACTCCTGTGGGGGTGACCAAAGCCACATGGGTCCCATCAATGGCACCTATGATGTTGGGGATATGTCCCAGGGCATAGAAATCCCCTTTCACTGTAGGCAAATCCTCCACCTGAGGGAAAACGATGTAGCTCCGCATGTGTTTCAGAAGGGCAGACAACACTCTGGACAATACGTTGGAAAACATAGGCTGGGACATCCCTGATGCTATGGCACTGTTGTTTGAAAAGACCCACATGCAAGGAAATGGAGCACTGACATCACCTGCACTTGAGGGGGGATTCCTGTGGGATGGCAGATCAGGTCTGGCTCCAACTGGGTACACAGTTCCTGGATTGTGGCACGGTCAAGCCTGTATGTGATAATCACATGTCGCTCCTCCATTGTCGACAGGTCCACCAACGGTCGGTACACTGGAGGATGCCGCCATCTCCTCACATGTCCCAGCGGATGGTGCCTATGAAGGACAACAGCAAGCACAGAGTCAAACAACTCAGAGGTATGTACCCACAGTTTACCCAGAACACCAATCATACACAAAAGATGGCCTGTATGTGTGTTGAGTCTAGGCCTAGGTATGTGTGACGCAGTTGGAAATGAAGCCATGTGGGCCCCTGAAATGGCGGCAGCCTGACCTCTAAAGTGGGACAATGGGATGTGAGGTAACTGCGCTGGCGTTGTACACCGTCGCGGTAGGCGGTCGAAGACTGCAGCGCAATGCTGCATTGGTTAACATTGGACCCTATGGGTCCCTGGAGCCAATGACGATGTACGCCGGCGGTGACGGTACGCACCGCCGCGGACGTGACCGCCATTTTCAATCTGTTCAATCACTCAATACCTGATCTTCGACAGGAGAGGACCTACACTGCAAGTGCTGCTGTGACCTCGGTCTGGAAGAGACAATGGCTTGAGTGTCTGGGGAAAGGGCCCCTGCCTTCACATCAGAGGAGTTGGAGAAGCTTGTGGATGGGGTCCTCCCCCAGTACACGCTACTCTACTGTCCTCCAGACAAACAGGTAAGTACACAGGGAGCATGTTGTATGGGCTATGCCTGTGTGTAGAGGGCTGGATGTAAGAAGGAAGGGGGGAGTGTGCTGCGTGCGTGAAAGACGGTGAATGCATGTGCCACATGGCAAGGGTAGGGATAGGGGCCAATCACTTTGACGGTGCAGTTGGTAATAACTTCTTTTTTTCCCCTGTACATTTCATGTAGGTCAGCGCCCACCAGAAAAAAGATATTTGGCGTGCCATCGCCAAGGACGTCCGGACCCTGGGGGTCTACCACAGACGGAGCACCGACTGCCATAAAAGATGGGAGGACATTCGCCGCTGGAGCAAGAAGACGGCGGAGGCTCAGCTGGGGATGGCCTCCCAACGTGGGAAGGGTGCCCGTCGCACCATGACCCCCCTGATGTTCAGGATCCTGGCGGTGGCCTACCCGGAGTTGGATGGTCGCTTGAGGGCATCACAGCAGCCACAAGGGGGTGAGTACACTCTCATTCTGCTGACTTTGCACGCAGTGGAGCGGTCTGGGTGGAGGAGGTGGGCTGTGGGTTTCCCTAGGCCAGGGCGAGTTCCGTAGGCAAGGCCCCTCCGTAAGGCAGGCCATGTGGCACCCCACCTCACCTCTGTAGAGTGCCAAGTACACCTAGTCATGCCCCTGTGTCATCTATGTGTGCAGATGTCGTCCACAGCCTTGTAGGCTATTTCCCAGGAATTGAACAGTGGAGCCCAAGAGCGCGGCGTAGTGCAGGGGGCTTCTGTGTCTGTCGTGTCCGCCAACGGTAGCGGTAATGCATGCACTCAACATGTCTTTCTTCTGTCTTCCCCCCCCTCTTTGTGGTCTCCCTGTTCTTGTGTGCATTAGCATCATCAGGCGGAGGAGCAGTGGCACCGGAGCACGAGGGAGCTGCATCCCACATGGCCCTGGAGGGCGACACTACGGAGTCTGAATTCACCAGGGGGACGGAGGGCGAGGGGAGCTCCACGGCGGGACAGGAGCTGACACCAGCGACACAGACTCGTCCTATGATGGGAGCTCCCTTGTGGTGGTGGCAACATCTGTGCCCCCCGCATCTACAGGTAAAGCCGCCACCCCCCCTACCAGCACCGCCCTCCCAGCAGCCCCTCAGCCTTTGCCCCGTGCCCGCTCACCCAGGAGGGTGGGCATCACCTTCGCCCCAGGCACCTCAGGCCCTGCCCCAGTCACCCCTGGTGCCCTCAGTGAGGAGGCCATTGACCTCCTCAGGTCCCTCACTGTTGGGCAGTCTACCATTTTGAATGCCATCCAGGGTGTAGAGAGGCAGTTGCAACAAACCAATGCGTTCCTGGAGGGCATTCATTCTGGTCAGGCGGCCCTTCAGCAAGCTTTTCAGACTCTGGCCTCAGCACTGATGGCAGCCATTGTCCCCGTCTCTAGCCTCCCCCCTCCAACTTCGTCCACCCTGACCCAATCCCCTGTACCTCAGCCTATCCCAAGCACACCTACAGACCAACATGCACACACTTCAACACCCAAGGGAAGCTCAGGCAAACATAAGCACCACACATCCCACAGGCATTCACGCAAGCATCACACACATGCAGACACACCAACATCCACTGCCTCCACTGTGTCCCCCTCTTCCTCGTCTCCTTCTTCCCTCCCAGTCTCATCTACACTCACACCTGCATGCACTACCTCTACAGCCACTACGTCCCTCTCCAGCACACCCACCACCACACCCCGCTCATGTGCAGTCACCACCCCCACTACCATTCACACGTGATGCCCCCTCCCAAGATACACAAACGTAGGCACACACCCTCTGTACCGACTCGCAAATTGTGAATGCGACTCACAAATAGGAAGGGGTGTTCCCTTCCTATTTGCGACTCGTGTCGCTATGCTAAATTGCTTTGTGACCGCGAATGCGGTCACAAAGCAATTGGCAGTTACCACCAGTGTCACACTGGTGGTAACCCATTCGCAAAAGGGAAGGGGTTCCCCCGGGACCCCTTCCCCTTTGTGAAAGTTGCCAAAAAGGGGTTTTCAGAGCAGGCAGTGGTCCAATGGACCACTGCCTGCTCTGAAAAACCGAAACCAAAAGGTTTTGTTATTTTTTTTATTTTGCAACTCGTTTTCCTTTAAGGAAAACGGGCTGCAAAATAAAAAAAAACTGCTTTATTGAAAAAGCAGTCACAGACATGGAGGTCTTCTGACTTCAGCAGGCCACCATCCCTGTGAGTGCAGGGACTCGCTATGGGGTCGCAAAATGTGACCCACCTCATTAATATTAATGAGGTGGGTCTTTGCGACCCCATTCTGCATAGTCGCTCTGAGTCGCAATTTCCGAGTCGCAAAACCTAGTTTTTCTACATCTGGCCCCAAGCTTCTAATTTCTTTGCTACTATCAGGAATATATGAGCAGCAATGCTTTGAATTAAGCATTCTGCAAACTCCGCCATTCTTTGCTAAAAGAATGTCTAACGCAAAGTGGTTCTGAAGAGTCATAGATCTTGTTGCAGCCATTTCTGTATCCATTAGGATCATGCCTCCTGAAAAATTTGTCAACATGTTATCCACAATAGTAGACAACTTTCAAATCTTTATAGAATTCAGAACAACTCCTACTGAAGGAATCATTGCTCCAAATATATCTCCACTATACTAGAAAGAGACTCTCTCTTTTGTTTAACTCAGTCACTTTTGGTAATCTTGTCAAGTTAAGTTGGAATATCTTTTGGAAAACTATCCCCAAGTAATATGTGCCATACCATCCTCTTGGAAGACGGGAATGAGCACTCAACCCACAGATATAATAAATTCCAGGAATCACTGGATCCTGTCCATTCAACATAAATGTCCATTTACTCTGAAACAAAAACACATGTCTACATTCACTTGTTCCCACAAACAAAGTTTCAGTACTAGATTAAGGCCTATATATATATATATATATATATATACGCAAAGCTTCCCTATGTGTTGTGCATCTAAAGCCAACCTCCGTTGTGTTTTTATTTCACAAAATGCATAATCATTTCTAAAAGTCCTTTTCTCTAAACCCTTTTCTAATTTCTCTTCTAATGCCTTTCTCCTGTCATCTGTCTGCTCTAAGAAGCTCTTTTCTAGTGGTGTAAGCAAGCAAGTCAGGTTATTTTTATGTTCGTATGCTGTGCCAAAAGTTAATGTAGGCTCAAAAAATCCTCTCACTAATTCTATAGTGGAACTTATTTATGGGGACAATCGAAAACATGTCATGGTTAGAATATAAATACTGGATGTGCTGCTGGTTATAGAATATTGTTAGTAACAGACTACAACTCATCCCATAGGTGAGTGGCAAGCTATGATAGGTATCTCCTTCTTCGACTGATGAAGGAATCTGTGTGCATGCATAACAATTTATCGCACTCATCCACTCAACATACTCACTCAATAAGTGATAGAAAACATCAGAGGACAATTCTCCTTGTGCATTGTCTATGTGCAGATACTTCTTATCTAACCTAAACTTCTCTAGTTCAGTTTTGGCGGTAGTTGTTTCTAAAGCTGAAGTATGGTTGGCTTTACTCTTGTCAAGAACAGTCATTCCCACAATCAATACCAAGCACATTATCATGCACACAATCGCTTTTAGTCTCACTTCCAGGACCCCTTGTCAGAATCAGTAATATTGTCAAACTCGGTTTAGCAGGTTGTCAAATCAGGGTATCTTGTCAAATCAGGCTATTAAAGTGTTTTCCAGTTACTTTCAACAGTCTCCTTTTCTTTGCACTTTTCTCAGCTTATAGTTTTAACAGTTCAGCCAAAATATTGACCTGGAATGTATCAATAAAAAAAAAATACAAAACTCTTTGCCATTCACTTGTTGTTGCATATGCCCATTCAGGACCTGCGTACCTTCGACTTGCAATTCTATTTCTTTTCAGCTTTCGATCTCCATTCAATTCTCCTTCCCTCAGGTCTTCTCTCCTTGTCGTATCTACTTCTTCCTGATTTGTTGTCGCAACAATTGCCTCCTTGTTCTTTGCTTGTGGATTTGGCTACTTATCTCCTTTTAGTGGACCCTTGTTTAGTGCTCTTTTCAGTGTTGAACTTGAAACTTCTTGATGGACCTGTGACTGGTTCAGGAGGAGTCAGACCACATTTGCTTTGATCCGCATCAACTCCCTCCCCCTTGGGGTTTGGTGTTTGCTCTGTTTGTCTCTCAAAATCATCTACTTCAGGGAGAGCCCTCATGTGATTAGTCTCTCCTGCTGCCTCAAATGAGATTGGCTCACTCTCACTCTACTGGAGATCTTCTACTTCATTTCTCACATGAGTTGCTGAACCGTTTTCAATGTGCTCAGATCGGGTCTCAGTTCCTATTTCTTCTCTTTCCGGCTCCCAGGTTGGTCTAGTCGTTGTTGGTACTCTCAAAAACTCCTCTTCATTGTCCAGACGACATGCCACTTTTCTTGTATGGCTTACGTGGATCCAGTTGGAACTCCAGTGCACTTAATAGCTGTGGTAGTGATCAGAACTATCTGGAAAGGGCCTTTCCACTGAGGCTTCAAACACGTCTTCCTCACTTGTTTTCTGATCACAACCCAGTCACCAGCTCTCAGGTTGTGTCCTTGATCTTGAGACAGTTGCAGTGTGGTAGCATCCACCTGATGAGAGAAAGAGAGAACCACATCGGCCAGACCCTTGCCATAGTCCAACACCATATCATCTGTTATGTTCACAAGAGCATTTGCAGGAACCGCTGGCAACCTCATCGCTCTGCCCAGGAGGATCTCATGCGGTGACAATACTGTCTTCCTGTCGGGGTGTTTCTCATTGTCATCAGAACTAATATCTGGCTATTTCAGATTCGTGAACGCACACATTTTCACAATTCTTGATTTCAAGGTACCATTCATCTGTTCCACAAGTCCTCATGCTTCAGGGTGGTAACTACAATGCAACTTATGCTCAATGTTTAAGGCTGCACATAGTAATTTAACTACTTCATTGTTAAAGTGACTTCTTCTATCTGATCCAAAGAGATCGGAAACCCAAAAT
Source organism: Pleurodeles waltl (assembly GCF_031143425.1). Classification (NCBI taxonomy): domain Eukaryota; kingdom Metazoa; phylum Chordata; class Amphibia; order Caudata; family Salamandridae; genus Pleurodeles; species Pleurodeles waltl. Next base: position 916,698,637 of record NC_090444.1, on the reverse strand, counting down.
GTGGTATCAATTCACTAAGCAGTAATTTTGCCACTGTGAGGCTGTCATTTCTTTGTGTAGGGTAAACTTCAATCCAATGACTAAAGATGCAGACTATCACCAACACATATCTTAATCCTCCACACACAAGCATTTCAATAAAATCCAACTGCATTCTGCTAAATGGACCTCTTGCTCTTCCAGTGTGGCTCAGATTGACCACTGTCCCTTTTCCCACATTCATTTGTTGACAAATGATGCAACAATGGCAACTGCTGCACCAACTTGTCTAAATTTTGGATTGAACCAATTTTGCTTGAACAATCGTATCATGGCATCCCTCTCAACATGCGCTTGACCATGATAATATCTAGTCATTTGAGTCAACAAACTGTTCAGCAAAACCAACTGACCTTTTTTCTGAAACTCACAATTTGTCCTGTCGCTGTACACATTTCATTTTGCCCCATTGCTGTTTTTCCTCTCTGTCAACATTATTTTGCAGATTTTTCAGCTCTTTCAATGTATCTATAAAATGTAATGCATAGCTTAGACATGTCTCATCTTCTTCAGGTAACAAATCCCACTTATCCATGAAGCTATACAATTCAATGCCCAAAACCTTGCAACTTGATCCGCATATCTGTTTCCCATTGACACAAAAATCTTGCGATTTCAGAAGTGCTCTGAATTTCACCACGGCAATCTTTTCAGGCATTTAGAGAGCTTGCAACAACTCTTGAATTCTCTCACCATTTCTTACCAGTGAACCAGAAGACGTCAGGAAACATCTCTGCGACCACAACTGACCAAAATCGTGCACTATACCAAATCCATACTGGCTATCAGTATAGATGGTAACTTTAAGCTGCGCAGAAACATGGCATGCTCTAGTAAGGGCTACCAGTTCCGCTACTTGTGCCAAATATACTCCTCAAAGTCAAGCTTCAAGTATACCAGAAATTGTGTACCCAGCATATCCTGCTCTCATTATTCCCATATTGTCCCTTAAACAGAATCAGGAACCATCAACAAAGGTAATTTGGTCATTCTATTCCAATTGGGTGTCCCTCCTATCAGGTCTCAGATTTGTGCACAGATCAGTTACTTCAAGACAATCATGCTCAATGTCTTCCAATTTTTCAATTTCAACATTTTCATTTGGGAGAAAGGTTGCAGGGTGAGTACTGTACATCTTTTCAATGACACATTAAGTGACCCCAAGATGCTCGTCTCGTAGTGAGTCAATCTGGCACCTGTCAGGTATTGCGTCTTGGTCCTTGTGAGCAAAGCCTCACTAGAGAGAGGGACCATAATAGTCAGGGGATGTCCCATCACAATGTCTTCACACTGTGCAAGGCTCTGTCCAACCACTGCAACTGAACGCAAACAGCCTGTCAAAGCTCCTGCAATTGGGTCCAAAGTAGCTGAAAAATTGCTACTGGGTGGTTTACACCTCCATGGACTTGAGTCAAGACAGACAAAGAACATGCATCATGCTCATGACAAAACAACATGAAGGGCTTTGTGTATTCAGGCATTCCCAAAGCTGGAGCTTTGCACAAACTCTCTCCCAATTCAAAAAAATGCCTTCATACAGACCTGATCTAACACTAGGGGATCAGTGACCACTTTGTGATTCAGCTTCTGCTATGGCAATAACTGAAAAGTTACATTAGCCTTCCATCCCCAAAAACATCCTGACATCTCTCTGTGTGGCTGGGGGGCTCATCTGCAATATGGCTGTGACTCTTTCTCTGGATATTTTCCTTATTTCCCTCTCACTATGGCGACCCAAATACTTCACTTCTTTCTAACAGGATTGCAATTTAGTTGGAGACACTTTATGATCATTCTTTCCGAAATGGTTCCGTAAGACAATTGTGTCATATTTGCACTCTTCCTTCCTTTTGGATGCAGTCAACAAATCATCAATATCCTGTACCAGTGTCAATTGGAAAGGCATTTCCAAAGACTCCAGGTGTTATTTCAAGATCTAATTGAATATGGAAGGTGATTCTGAAACACCTTAAGGAATTCTACACCAACAGTAAACCTGATCTAATAATTTGAAACAAAAGAGAAATTGACTATCCTAAAGAAGAGGCGCAGAAAAGAAGGCTTGTGACACGTCTATGACAGTGAACCATTCAGCATCACATGGAATCTGAAACAAAATCAGCTGGGTCATCCTCATTATCACTGTTAGAAATGGGGTATTTGGTTGGCAGTCAGGTTACCCACTGTCCAAGCAAGGACCCTCACTCTAGTGAGGGTAAGGAGAATCACCCTCAGTTAACCCCCGCTCATCCCCTTAGTAGCTTGGCACCAGCAGGCAGGCTTAACTTCAGAAGCAATGTGTACAGTATTTCTAACAACACACACAGTAACTCAGTAAAACACTAAAAAATAATACAACACTGGTTTAGGAAAATAGGTAATATTTATCTAAACAAAACAAGACCAAAACAGCAAAAATCCAACATACACAAGTCAAGTTATGAATTAAAAAGCAAAAAGAGCCTTTCATTCTTTTAAAATCGGTGGGAACACTGTTAGCGAGAAAAAGTACCTGGGTTGCATCAAAATAACACCGCAGGAGTGAGTGTGTGTCGGAAAAGGCAAGCGGTGCGTCGATTTCTCTCTCGCAAGTGAGACCGTGCTTCATTCCTCCTTCGGTCAGGTCAGCGTGCGTTGTTTTTCCTCTTTGCAAGAAAGTGATGTGTCGATCCGTACAGGCACCTCGGGTCCGGGCAGGCTTTGCGTTGTTTTCCCACGCCCAGTGAGGTTTTCGTTGAAAATCCGGTCACACGGTATCAGAAAACTGCGCTATGTGGGGTTGTGACGTTAACAGTCTCCATCAGCGGGTATTGCGCATGGTATCTCAGGCCACGTTGCGTCAGTCTTCCAGCCGCGATGCAGGATGAGCGTAGATTTCAGCTGCGAAGCCGGCGGCGCGTCGTTTCTCAGCCGCGTCTCGAAAGGTGTGTCGAAATTTCCCCTGCACATTGTCTGTGCATGGATTTTCAGTCTTGGTCTGCCAGCTTCACCTTTCAAGGGCCAGGAACTAGATAGGACACCACTTGGCAGGGCAGGAGTCTCAGCAGAGAGTCCAGGTGCTGGCAGAGGAAGTCTTTGATGGCCCTCAAACTTCAACAACAGGAGGCAAGCTCAATCCAAGCCCTTGGAGATTTCTTCACAAGAAGGAATGCACAACAAAGTCCAGTCTTTGTCCCCTTTCACAGGCAGAAGCAGCAACTGGAGGATAGCTCCACAAGCACAGTCACAGGCAGGGCAGCACTTCTCCTCAGCTCTTCAGCTCTTCTCCTTGGCAGAGGTTCCTCTTGATTTCCAGAAGTGATCTAATTTTCGGTGGTTCACTAAAAGATGTATTTTTAAATTATGAGTTCAAGACCCCAAACTCCACATGTCCATCTGCTGCCAAAAGGGAATCTACACTTTAATCATATTTAAAGGCAGCCCCCTTGTTCACCTATGAGAGAGATAGGCACCCAACAGTGAAAAATCTAATTTGGCAGTATTTCACTGTCAGGCCATATAAAACACATTAGTATATGTCCTACCTTAAACATACACTGCACCCTGCCCATGGGGTTACCTAAGGCCTACCTTAGGGGCGTCTTACATGTAAAAGAAGGGAAGGTTTAGGACTGGCAAGTGGGTACACTTGTTAAGTCGAACTGATAGTTTAAAACTGCACACACAGACACTGCAGTGGCAGGTCTGAGCCATGTTTACAGGGCTAATAATGTGGGTGGCATAACCAGTGCTGCAGGCCCACTGTAGCATTTGATTTACTGGCCCTGGGCACCTCTAGTGCACTGTACTCGGGACTGACCAGTAAATCAAATATGACTATCATAGAAAACCAATTACATACACATTTTATATAGGAGCACTTGCACTTTAGCACTAGATAGCAGCTGTAAAATGCCCAGAATAACAAAAACAGCAAAAACAGAGTTCAGCTCACACCAACAACCTGGGAAAAAGAGGCACAAAGTTAGGAAAGACCACAACAAGGATGCCAAGTCTAACAATCACTGTTCATCTGTATCTCGATTCCATTGTTTGAGCATCTTGTTTTACACAGCAAATCCCTTCTCAACAGGGATACTGGACTTGAATTATAGACTACAAATTTGTATAATCTTTTAAAGTTGCCAATCATAACCTGAACTTGTTCTGTAATTGGGTTGGTTAAATACCGATTCGCTACTCCTACAGCCCGGACTGTTTTTCCTGAAAGGGGCAGGTTTGGAACTTCTGCAGTTCTCACTGTAGAGCGTGTGGCTCCTGTGTCAACCAAGAAGGAAACTTTATGATCCATTACTTTTCCCTTCAAGTATAGACCTTTCTAGTCTACTCCTAAGGAAGCTGCAAGCACACATTCCTCTTTTTCAGAACTCTCGCTCACCCAATCATCGTTTATCCCATTCTCACTATGTAACGGAAATTGGTGTACTGTGTTATTACTCTGGTTAAACTTCTGACCTGTGACCTGTTGAGGAAGAATCACCTGCTGCTGTTCCATTGGGACTTGAAATATTTGGATTTGCTTTCTAGGTACCATTTAAACCAGCAGTTGCGTTGGCTGAAACTGTGCCATTTGCACACGTGGCATTTGCACCTGTTGCGTGGGTTGAAAATTTGGCATTTGATTCACATTATTTTGGAAATTTGGATTATGACCTCTCATTTTCGGTCCTCTCATATTTTGGAACAAATTGTTGTCACTTATTTGCTGAACAACACCTTCCTGTACCATCATCGGACACTCCCGCTTCCATTGTCCAATGGCTCTGCAAGCGTGACATGGCAACAATCTCTTCCTTCCCTGCACATCATTCTGAACCACTACAGTACCCAAATCGGGACTACGGTTTCCATTTCCAATTCTTCTGCAACCTCTTGACTGATTTTGGAATACCACATTTCCCTGCTGCTGCTGTGGAAAATTTCCCCGCATCCCTGTTTGTGCTGCTCTAATCTGCATCGCAATCGCCTTTTCTTTCAGCTTCCTCTGCTTCAATTCAATCTTGTCACTACAATACTTTGCATACTGCAATATCTCGTCAATCGGCTCTGCTTGCCAGCAAATCAAATGATTCTTAATCATCTGGCTAATTTCAGGTCTCAATCCTTCCACAAATCTAAACACAAAATGAATCATGTCTTTCGGCTCAATTGTTTCTGTACCACTGTAATGCTTTAATGCCTGCAACAATCTCTCATAATACGCGTGCATCATACAAACTCTTTCGCTTTCTGAGCTGCCCTGTCTATTCTCTGCCAGTCAATGTTTTGGGGCGAAATTCTTGTTTTAAAAAATGCAATCACTTTGTCGTAGTATTTAATTACCTCTGGAGATGGTGCACCTTTAATCGGATCGCTCTCTGGTTCTTTTGTTGGCCAATCTATACTCCTCTTGAGCGCAGGACCTTGCTGGGGTCGGGACCCAAGCCCCTTTAAACTTTCATCGCACTTCCGCCTTGCGGGAAGCGCAGGACCTTGTTGGCGGCAGCTGGGGGCAGGACCCAAGCCCCTTAAATCTTTCATCACGCTCCCGCCTTGCGGGACGCGTGTGGGCCAAGGGCGGGCCCGTCCTTTGCCCATCATTGACAGGAAGAGACAGGGCAGGGCCTATTCTCTTGGTTTCCTTTTTTCCCCCATACACTTTTTGAGAAACTATATTTAATTCAACCAGGCTGGGGAAAAGGAAAGCTAGTGGTAATCCCACTGGGGAGGGAGGGGCGAGGAAACTACCTTGACATGCTGCTGAAAATTGTACATTGGACCAAATTGACGATCTAATAGAGGAAGTAGAGAGTTTACTAGCCCCTAAACCCTGCAAGTCCTCTAAGAGAGGGAATGATGTTGCAATCAAAGACATAAAGTCTTTCTTTATCCACGCGAACAGAGAGCTGCTGTCAGAACCTCCACGGGGACTCATCCGGAGTCTACTACATCAGAAACCCCGTTTACCCCATAAAGTGCCCTGAACCGAGAGTGCCTATCCAACAGGACAGCGCGTTACCCCCTATAAACTGTTTTAATCGTTTCTTACCCCTTGTTTCTCTGACAACTCCTAGTAAAGAGGAGAGTGCTCCAAGGGAAGCTGAGGAGGTATTAACACACTTAGGTGGTCATTACAACCTCGGCAGTCTTTTTACAAGACTGCCGAGGGACCGCCGGACGGAAGACCGCCAGTACTGGCGGTTTGCCTGCTCGGCGTATTATGGGGGTCATCATGACCCTGCTGGAAGGCGGAGAAGCGGCGGTAAGACCGCCAACAGGCTGGCGGTCTTTTTTTTTGTATTATGACCATGGCGGTTACTACCATGCTCATCCGCCGGTTCTCCGTTCCGCCCGCCGGGCTGGAGACCTGGGTCTCCAGTCCGGCGGCCGTCACTATACCGCTGGCGGTATTTTGACCCGTCTTACCGCCGTGGATTTCCTGCGGTTTGAACCGCGATGAAATCCACGGCGGTAAGCACTATCAGTGCCAGGGAATTCCTTCCCTGGCACTGATAGGGGTCTCCTCCACCCCCACCCCGACTCCCTCCCCTACACCCCCCACCACCCCTGCCACCCCCCAAAGTTGACAGGGCCCCCCTGCCCGCCCCGACCCCCAAAATCACAGAACTCACACATGACACGCACGCAGGCACCACCAACACACACACACACAGACATACATGCCTACATCCACACACACAGTCAGACACGCACACCCACATACAAACATACACGCACACATCCATACAGACATACCCACAGACATACACGCACTCATTCCCAAAACACGCAACACCCCCGCAAGCATACACGCTCTCACACACCCCCTCTACATACACAGACGCACACCCACATGCACCCACACAACACACAACGCCCCCTCTCCCCTAACGGACGATCAACTTACCTGTTCTGTCGATCCTCCGGGAGGGGACGGGATCCATGGGGGTCTTCCGCACGGAGGTCCCTCAGCGGTCTTGTAAAAAGACCGCCGAGGTTGTAATGACCACCTATGACTGTTGGCTGCTCTCTGTCCTTTTTCCGACGGAGAGCTGCCAACAGCCATACAGGCGGGCGGCGGGGAAGTGGAGGTTGCTCCACCTTCACCGCCACGCCAACAGAACACCGCCCACCTAATCACGTCCTGTGATTCGGCGTGGCGGTGTTCTGTTGGCGGTGTGGTGTCGGCGGAGCAGCCCCCATGGCTCCCGTCCCTTCCCGGAGGATCGACGGAACAGGTAAGTTGATCGTCCGTTAGGGGAGGGGGGGCGTTGTGTGTTGTGTGGGTGCATGTGGGTGTGCGTCTGTGTATGTAGAGGGTGTGTGTGAGTGAGTGTATGCTTGCAGGGGTGTTGCGTGTTTTGGGAATGAGTGCGTGTATGTCTGTGGGTATGTCTGTATGGATGTGTGCGTGTATGTTTGTATGTGGGTGTGCGTGTCTGACTGTGTGTGTGGATGTAGGAATGTATGTCTGTGTGTGTGCGTGTGTGTGTTGGTGGTGCCTGCGTGCGTGTTGTGTGTGTGTGAGTTCTGTGATGTTGGGGGTCGGGGCGGGGAGGGGGGCCCTGCCACCTTTGGGGGGTGGCAGGGGTGGTGGGGGGTGTAGGGGAGGGTATCTGGGTGGGGGGTGGGGGAGATCCCTATCAGTGCCAGGGAAGGAATTCCCTGGCACTGATAGTGCTTACCGCCATGGATTTCATGGCGGTTCAAACCGCAGGAAATCCACGGCAGTAAACCGGGTCAAAATACCGCCGGCGGTATAGTGACGGCCGCCGGGCTGGAGACCCAGGTCTCCAGCCCGGCGGGCGGAACGGAGAACCGGCGGATGAGCATGGCGGTAACCGCCATGGTCATAATACAAAAAAAAAGACCGCCAGCCTGTTGGCGGTCTTACCGCCGCTTCTCCGCCTTCCGCCAGGGTCATAATGACCCCCTTAGTCATCCAGGGGGAACACTCTGTTGAGCTCCAGCTAACACAAATAAGAGGAGAGATAGTGAACTTGAGAGAATATATTACATCTTTGAGTCGTATGATACATGAGAAGATGGACGGTATAACTGCTGTAATTGGGGACAAAAGGAAATCCTCCCCGAAACCTGAGTTTAACTTTCTATCTATGCAAACTCAACCAATCGAAACACCTACTGTAGGAAAACACAAGGAAAAGAGGGCTGGAGTGGCACTGCAAAATTACCAAACGGAAGGCTGTGTAGCCCCGAAGTGGCTAACCCAAGCAAATGTGACGCCAACATGATAAGAGGGGTAAACCAAGAGGTGCATAGAAACAAGCCCTTAGACAACAGCAATAGTGACCCCCTTCGGAGTACTCTGCTGACCCAGACTAAGCATAGCCAGTATGATATATATATGATGAACATTCCAAAGTTAAACCATGGTCTCAAGGAACAGGGAGATTCACTCAAAAATAAAGTAATCCACTGGATAAAGGGAGTAAAGAAATGTAGGTCCGTTATACGGGACGACATAGTTAATGTCCAGAGTTATTCAAGTGATAGCCTAGAAACAGACCTCATAGGGTTGAAATTGAATAGTCAGAGTCGAGTAAAGGGTCTCCTAGCGCTTGAGCAAAGATTGAGACCTGGTACCCTATCCCAAGTAAGTCTTACCCAAACGATTCCGCCATCAATGGCTAATTTGTTTTTTAGAGGAAGCCCTAGCAACATACCGCTTCCGAGTATATGTACCTCAAGGCAGGGCCATAGGAGTAGTCCAATTTCTATTGTGGATTGACGCAAAGCTCCCATAGTGATAGCAGGGAGGGACGATTTATCTATTAAAAAGGCTATGGAACTCTGTGCCCCAAGTAATCTGTCATCGGGCATTGTGGGAGCAGAAGTAGAAATACATTGTATTGGCCAAGCAGAAGGGTGGGACTGTGAAGTAGCATCCTCTATAAAGAAGGCTAATGAGAGATTGTTAAATATGGGGGATGGTAATGATTCCCTAATTACATTTTTATCCTGGAATGTGGCAGGTGTGTTATCAAAAAAACTAATCCAGAGTGGTGTAGTTTTATAGATCAACATCATATCATTCTCTTACAGGAGACATGGGCCCCTTCAATGATTTATAGAGCAGGATACTGGACCTTCCAGAAGGTCGCGCTCCCATTGCCACCTGGGAGGGCATCAGGAGGATTTATAATTTGGCTAAAACACGATCTGTTCCCCAGGGTGAAGGAACTATCTAGCCCTCTAGGGACATACTAGCTGTGGAGATGGAATTCAGCAGTCCAAGGGAGCCTACTCGTATAGTAATCGTAAATATCTACATTAGACCAGGCCCACAAAGCACACAGATTGCTTTGCTGAATTCTCTCACAGATCTTTTGAATCATCTATCAGGGGGGCAGGGCATAATCATTGCAGGGGATTGCAATATGCAGTTGAGTCACAAGGATGATTACCTGCAAGAAGGAACCCAGTTTGCAGACCCCTGGGACAGATCAGGCCCAGTCCAGGTCATAACAAAGAAAATAGGGGGAGCATTAGTCATGTTCGAGAATCTAATAAAAACTGTGGGTCTAAGAGTAGTAAATGGGAACACGGAGTTGGATACTCCGGCCTTGCCTACATATAAAAAAGGACTATATTCAAGCCACTTAGAGTATATTCTAGTAGATGATACTCTCTGGAACTCTCTTATTGATATGGCTGTTCCCCACGAGATGATAGCGACCACCAAGGTCTCTACATATCCTTCTTAGCCTCCACATTCAACAGCAGTAAACTGACGAAATGGGTGAAGGATAATATTTTAACAGCGCCAAATGATTACAGAAATGTTAGATGGGAAATGGTGGCAGAAGATGCTAAGTTCCAGATTTCAATATACAATGTAGTTATATTGACTCTCTTTCCCCTGAAGCATACTGACTTTGCACTGGTTGACCTGATTAATTTGCATGGTATTTTGGTCAACCGGTTAAGACCATTCTTTCAGGTAGTAAGGTGTAGGAAAGTCCTCCTTTTTGCCCTGGTCACCCCCACACTTTTTGGACAGGTACTGGTGGTTACTGACTCTTGGCTGTGCCCTGGGTACTGCTTACCAGTCCCTGGGCCACTGCTCTGTGTAAAATGGATATGCAAATTAGGCTAATTATAATTGGCTAAGTTAACCTACCTATAAGTCCCTAGTATATGGTAGGGCATGTAGGTTTAGGGACCACAGCATAGGTGGTGCACACCTAGGTGCACTGCTGAGGTGCCCAGTGTCATTTTAAAGGCAGGCCTGCCTTGCTGGCTGCTTTTAAATTAAAATTATATGCAAATTCGACTTTGGAATTAAAAGTAGTTCCAAAGTCTTAAACTACCTTATTTTTACATATAAGTCACCCCTAAGGTGTGCCCTATGTGCCCCTATGGCTGGGTGCCATGTAACTATAAGCAGGGACTTTATAAAAATAGATTTATAAACCCTGGTGAGGTAAAAACAGCCAAATTTGTTTTTCCCTCATTGAAGAAAATGGCCTTCATAGGCTAGAATGGGGAGACTTTATTTTAAATTTTAAAGTCTCCTTAAATGTTGCATACCAAGAATTTGGTATCAAATTAATTGTTGTAATAAATCCCACAACTTCCAGTTGTTGGATTTAATATAACTTGTTCAGGTAAAAAGTTTTAGACTTTACCTAAAAAGTTGCCAATTTCAGCCCTGCATTGTTTTTGCTGCTGTGCTCTGATTGGCCAGCCTGCAGCAGCTTAGCCAAGCTGCCTGATGAGGTGTGAAGTGGCCTGGCTTCACACAAAGGAATGTGCTTGTGGGAGAGAATCTCCCCTCAGCAGATGGTGAGGCAGGAAGGGGGAAGGCTGCCAAACTGGTCTTCAAAGGCAGAGAAAGACATTTGGAGCAACCAGCAACACCCCCACATCCTGCAACCCCAGACAACTAGGTGCCCCCTTGATTAGATTAGGAGAGGGCAGGAGAGGGGTGTGTTTATGATTTTTAGCCACACCAGTGGGTGGGCTCAGCCAGATGTAACCTCCAAAAATCAGATTCAGCCATGTTGGATTTTTTGAGAATGTTGCCTTCTGGGATGGATTTTTGCCACACTTCCCAGGAAGTGGTCATCACAGGGGGACGACCCTGTACCTGATTGGAGAACCAGGACCCCCATGCTTTTCACCCAGGAGCAAGGATAAAACTGGCAGACCTGCACCCACACCTCAGATCCCCACCAGATTTCAACAAGAAAATAACTAAAGGAGAAGAAGGGCTGCCCTGCTGGACCCCTGGCCTGCACCTGGAACCTGCACTCAGAAGGACTGCACCAGCTGCACACTTGGGCTTCACCACAAGAAGGACTTTGCCTGGCTTCAACTGGTTCAAGGAGGGACTCCCTGTTTGCAAAAGGTGAAAAATTGCTAACCAGAGTCCCCTGCACCAACTCCTGAAGAAAGCGACCAGCTGACCACTGCCCAGTGGCCAAAAAGGAGTTTGCGCCAAGTGCATTCTGGGAGTTGTAGTCCGCACCCCCCAAGGACCATCTCAGAACTTCTGGACCCTTGGGGTGAGCTGTGGACCCCAAAAGAACCTTAAAAGAACATCTGGGTGAAGCCCCAGAAGTTTGGAGAAGATTTTAGAATTTTTGTAAAAAAGCTCCATAGAGCAGAGGTCTTCAAACTGGGGGGTGGGCCCCCCTAGGGGGGCCTCAAGTGATCCCAGGGGGGGCCCCAGACTCTGGCCAAAAGAAATATTATACAGATAACAGGCCTTTGTTTTAAGCAGAAGCATGTTATTGCAGTTTTAAAAAGCTAACAGTACTTAACTGCAATGTTTAAATAGGTTTAGACATATTTAAACATTGCCATGTTTATAAAATAATTGTGAAAAATTCTGAGGGGGGCCCAATGATTTTTATTTTTCAACTGGGGGGGCGCGGCATTAAAAAGTTTGGAGACCTCTGCCATAGAGGGACCGACCCGCTGCGGAAATTCTAGCCGGCTTGCCTCAACCGCGACCCGGCCTGATTTGGTGGTTCGTCCCGGTAAAGAAAAATCTCCGAAAAAGAGACTAAGTCCAAAGGTAAAAAGTTGACCGGGACCTCCCAGCCATCGTATCCGAGAAGGGCTCCATGGACGTCGGATCAAGATCCAGGTTTACCCCGGGCGAAGGATTTTCACCTCGAAAAAACGACTAAGTCCGAAGGTAAAAATCTCCACCGAGGAATCCAGCATCGCGTATCCGGAGAAGGGCTCCAGGAGGTCGGATAGGACTGGCAGGTTCGTCCCGCTGAAGAAAATCTTCAAAATAAAGACTAAGTCAGAAGGTAACTTTTTAACCGAGGCCTCCCGCGACCTGTAGCCGAGCAGGGCTCCATCGCGGTCGGCCTGAAACTTTGACTTTGCCTTGGTCGAGGTGCAACCAGATGACCCGATTGGCGCTTTTTGTTTCTAAGCGCTAGAAAAGTAATAATTCTTTAAAAATTCATATCTCCGGTTCCCTTTATCCGATTTTATTGGTTTTGGTGTCATTTTAAAGATAAAAATATAAATTATTCTTATAAATTGGTTTTGGATTTTTAAACTGTTTCCTGTGTCTTATTTAATTACTGTTTTGTGATATTTGAATGCTTTACACACTGTGTCCTAAGTTAAGCTTTGACGCTCGTTGCCAAGCTACCAAGGGTTGAGCTGGCGTTAATTTACTGAGACCTAACTGGACCTAAGTGGAGGTTAGTGGCTTGTTGCTAGGTGTAGGTACCTACCTGCCCTTACCAATAACCCATTTTCCAACATTTTTGGTGGCAGCGGTGGGATCCTGTACTTGTGTTCAGTATCACGTTACAGTTTTAAGTAAAACAAATTAAAAATCCTTTAAATTGTCTTAGTGCAAAAATTGTTTTTAAAAAATAAAAAAATAAAAAATGTTTACATTTTTTAATTTGGATTAATTTCTATTATAGAATTTTTGTAATTTTTCTAAATTCTTGTTTCCAATTTTTGCAAAACGTTTTTGTTGACACAAAACCAGGGAACCATGGAGCTTGATCTGGCTAGCCTACCCACACTGACAGTAGTCCAGCTTAGGGGGTTGTGTACTGAAAGAGGGTTGCCTGCAACCACTGACCTCAGGAAGCAAGTCCTGATCAAATCCCTGACAGTATGGGCTGAGGCCCAAGAGGTAGACCTAGGGGAAGCTCCAGAGGAGGAAGAAACAGGGGAGGATGCTAGCTCTAACCACTCAGGGGAGGGAGGGCATCTGAGCCTAAGTGAGGATGAGGAAGAACGGTCCTCAGTACATACAGTCACTAGGGGCAGACCCAAAGCTAGTGGTGGGAAGGGGGTCCCTTCAGGAGGAGAGAACCCATCCATCAGAGAAAGAGAGCTGGAGGACCAGCTAGCATATATAGCTTTGGAAGCAGACAAACTGGCCCTAGAAAAGAAAAAGTGGGCAAACAAGGAGAAAAGAGATGGTGGCAGCGATAAAGAAGCTGAGGTGTCCCTGGGTGGGTTTTTTTTCCCCCAGATTACCCAAAGGGGTGGTTCCTGCCTATGTAGAGGGGGATGATATAGATAAGTGGCTGGGGGCCTTTGAGAGGGCCCTCCAGATGAGGAGAGTCAAGCCTCAGTACTGGGGTTCACTTCTTTGGGAGTTAGTTCCCAACTCTGGGAGGGATAGGCTCCTAACCATGAGTTGGGAGGATGCAGACTCATACCCCAGTATGAAGGGTTGCTTGACTAAAAAGTTTGGTCTGACCCCAGAGCAGTATAGGCTCAAGTTTAGGGACACCCAAAAGACAAGCACCCAGTCCTGGGTGGACTTTGTGGACATTTCAGTAAAGGCGCTGGAGGGCTGGATACAGGGCAACAAGGTAAGTACCTTTGAGGGGCTGTACAATTTGATTATGAGGGAGCACCTTCTAACCAATTGTGTCCAAGAGAAGCTCCGCCAGTATCTAGTTGACTCTAAGTTGACCAACCCCAGAGAGCTGGGGGAGGCAGCAGATGACTGGTTAAGAACTAGAGTTAACCAGAAACCCCCAGGGGGTGATCAGAAAAAGGGAGGACATGGTTCTTCTCAGGGGAAGAACCAAGGGAAAGATGATAAAAAGCCCAAAGAGTCCTCACAAGAATCCCCCAAAACTTCTCAGGGTGGGGGAGCCCCGAGCCATTTCACTTTTAAGGGGAAAGGGTATCAGGGAAAGAATTATGATCCTGCTAAAGCAGGAAAGTTTCAGGAGCTTGCTAAGGCCGGCATGTGTTTTGAGTGTCATCAACCTGGACACAAAAGAGGAGATGCTATCTGCTCCACGAAGCCCCCCACTGGTGGGCAATCCCAGGGGATTGCTAGTGTAGGGTTGGGGGTAGAAGTTGGCCCAGGGCTGGAATCAGGGTACACAGAGGTCACCTTAGTATCCGTGGGTGGGGTGGACATTGCAACTATGGCCACCTTACCTCCCATCATGGAGAGGTATAGGCAGAGGCCTAAAGTCAATGGGACTGAGGTGGAAGCTCTGAGAGATACAGGAGCCAGTTTGACAATGGTCACAGAGAAGCTGGTTTCTCCAGAACAGGTCTTACCTGGTGTCTTCCACCAAGTGACTTATGCAGATAGCAGAACCAAACTCCATCCCATGGCCATGGTGAGTCTGGAATGGGGAGGTGTGACTGGCCCTAAGAAAGTAGCTGTAGCTCCTGCACTCCCAGTAGAGTGTCTGCTGGGAAATGATCTTGAAGCATCTGAATGGTCAGAGGTGGAGAGAAGGGTCCATGCACAGATGCTGGACCTCCCTGAATGGGTGTGTGCTGTGACCAGGTCACAGGCAGCACAACAGGGAAGTGCTGGACACTTGGACCCTGGAACAATGGGCCAAGCCTCCAAGAAGAAGAGAAAGGGCACTGGGTCTGGCTTGCCAGCCCCTACAAGTACAGAGGGTCAGCAGGAATCCAACCCTGAGGGGGAGGATCTGACCTCTGAGGGAGGGACACTTCCCCTGCAAGCTCTGCCTGACTTGGCAGAACTGAAAGGGACAGGTGGGCCCACCAGAGAAGATTTGTGCCAGGGACAAAGAGAGTGTCCCACTCTTGAGGGCCTGAGGCAGACTGCTGCCAGGCAAGAACAAGGGGATACCAGTGGGACCCACAAGGTTTACTGGGAGGATGGAGTTCTCCCCTTAGCTGGACATTTGGGACAGACCAAGACCTGGAACAGGCTGGTCAACCATTTTTATTGGCCCCAAATGTCAGAAAAAGTCAAGGAGTTTTGCAGCTCCTGTGTCACCTGCCAAGCCAGTGGCAAGACAGGGGGCAAGCCAAAGGCTCCCTTGATACCACTGCCAGTGGTTGGGACTCCCTTTGAGCGGGTGGGGATTGACAGAGTTGGTCCCCTAGACCCACCAACTGCCTCAGGTAACAGGTACATTGTGGTGGTTGTGGACCATGCCACCAGGTACCCTGAGGCAATACCCCTCCGGACAGTCACTGCTCCCACAGTGGCTAGGGCCCTACTTGGTGTGTTCACCAGAGTGGGGTTCCCAAAGGAGGTGGTCTCAGATAGGGGCACAAACTTTATGTCAGCCTATCTGAAAGCCATGTGGGATGAGTGTGGTGTTACTTAAAAGTTCACCACCCCCTATCATCCACAGACCAATGGTCTGGTGGAAAGATTTAATAAGACCCTGAAGGGCATGATCATGGGTTTGTCTGACAAACTCAGGAGGAGATGGGATGTCCTCCACCCATGCCTGCTGTTTGCCTACAGAGAGGAGCCACAGAAGGGGGTTGGATTCAGCCCCTTTGAGTTACTGTTTGGGCACCCAGTAAGAGGCCCATTGTGCTTGGTGAGAGAGTCTTGGGAAAAGCCTCTCAAAGAGTCCAAGGAGAATGTGCTAGATTATGTGCTGGGCCTGCGGTCACGCATGGCTGAGTACATGAAGAAGGCAAGCAGAAACCTGGAGGCCAGCCAGGAGCTCATGAAGCTCTGGCATGATCAGAAGGCTACCATGCCTGAGTATCACCCAGGACAGCTGGTGTGGGTTTTGGAGCCCATGGCTCCTAGGGCACTTCAGGCCAAATGGACTGGGCCCTATCCAATTCTGGAGAAAAAAGGTGAGGTCACCTACTTGGTGGACCTTGGCACCCCCAGGAATCCTCACAGGATCCTGCATGTTAACAGGATGAAACCCCACCAGGACAGGGCAGACATGACCATGCTGATGGTCACTGATGAAGGGAAGGAGGAGGAGGGTGAACCTCTGCCAGACCTCCTGTCCTCAAAGGCACAAGATGGGTCAGTGGAGGGAGTGGTACTCTCTCCCAAGTTGACAGACCAGCAACAAAAAGACTGCAAACAAGTTCTGGAACAGTTTGCTAGTCTGTTCTCCCTGACCCCTGGACTCACCAATTGGTGTGTCCATGATGTTGACACTGGTGACAGTTTGCCTGTCAAGAACAAGCTGTACAGGCTGTCTGACCAGGTCAAGGCCAACATCAAAGCTGAAGTGGCTAAGATGTTGGAGCTCAAGGTAATTGAGCCCTCTGATAGTCCTTGGTCCAGTCCAGTGGTACTGGTGCCCAAACCTAATCCCCAAGGTGGGGAGAAAGAATTGAGATTTTGTGTGGACTACAGAGGTCTAAACGCAGTCACTAGGACTGATGCTCACCCCATACCTAGAGCTGATGAGCTCATTGACAGGTTGGGGGCTGCCAAATTCCTGAGCACATTTGATCTGACCTCAGGATATTGGCAGATTGCCTTAAGTCCAGGAGCTAAGGAGATATCAGCATTTTCCACACCAGAGGGCCACTTTCAGTTCAAGGTGATGCCCTTTGGCATGAAAAATGCTCTTGCCACCTTCCAACGGTTGGTGAATAGAGTCCTATCTGGGTTGGAATCTTTCAGTGCAGCTTATCTGGATGATATAGCTGTATTTAGTTCCACCTGGAAGGACCACCTGGTCCACCTGAAGGAAGTGCTTCAGGCCCTGCTTCAAGCAGGCCTGACTATCAAGGCAAGCAAGTGCCAGATAGGGCAAAGCTCAGTTGTGTACCTGGGCCACCTTGTTGGTGGAGGCCATGTACAACCTCTCCAGCCCAAGATCCAGACTATCCTGGATTGGGAGGCTCCTAAAACCCAGACTCAAGTCAGGGCCTTTCTTGGCCTGACTGGATACTACCGGAGGTTTGTTCAGAATTTTGGGACCATAGTGGCCCCTCTGACTGAGCTTACCTCCAAGAAACAGTCCAAGAAGGTAATTTGGACCCCAGAGTGTCAGAAAGCTTTTGACACCCTAAAACAGGCTATGTGTTCAGCACCAGTGTTACTGGCCCCTGACTATAGCAAGGAGTTTATAGTGCAAACAGATGCTTCAGAGGAAGGGATTGGGGCAGTGTTAGCACAAGTTAATGAAGAGGGCCAAGATCACCCAGTTGCCTTCATCAGCAGGCGACTACTCCCCAGAGAGAAAAAATTGAGTGCCATTGAGAGGGAGGCCTTTGCTGTGGTCTGGTCCCTGAAGAAGTTGAGGCCTTACTTGTTTGGCACTCACTTCCGTGTACAAACTGACCACAGACCTCTTAGATGGTTGATGCAGATGAGGGGGGAGAACCCAAAACTGTTAAGGTGGTCCATTTCCCTACAGGGGATGGACTTCACAGTGGAGCACAGACCTGGGACTGCCCATGCCAATGCAGATGGCCTTTCCAGGTTTTTCCACTTAGCTGATGAGGACTACCAGGGTGTAGGTTAGTACCCATCACCTTTCATCTTGGGGGGGGGGCAGATTAGGAAAGTCCTCCTTTTTGCCCTGGTCACCCCCACACTTTTTGGACAGGTACTGGTGGTTACTGACTCTTGGCTGTGCCCTGGGTACTGCTTACCAGTCCCAGGGCCAGTGCTCTGTGTAAAATGGATATGCAAATTAGGCTAATTATAATTGGCTAAGTCAACCTACCTATAAGTCCCTAGTATATGGTAGGGCATGTAGGTTTAGGGACCACAGCATAGGTGGTGCACACCTAGGTGCACTGCTGAGGTGCCCAGTGTCATTTTAAAGGCAGGCCTGCCTTGCTGGCTGCTTTTAAATTAAAGTTATATAAAAATTCGACTTTGGAATTAAAAGTAGTTCCAAAGTCTTAAACTACCTTATTTTTACATATAAGTCACCCCTAAGGTGTGCACTATGTGCCCCTAGGGCTGGGTGCCATGTACCTATAAGCAGGGACTTTATAAAAATAGATTTATAAACCCTGGTGAGGTAAAAACAGCCAAATTCGTTTTTCCCTCATTGAAGTAAATGGCCTTCATAGGCTAGAATGGGGAGACTTTATTTTAAATTTTAAAGTCTCCTTAAATGTTGCATACCAAGAATTTGGTATCAAATTAATTGTTGTAATAAATCCCACAACTTCCAGTTGTTGGATTTAATATAACTTGTTCAGGTAAAAGGTTTTAGACTTTACCTAAAAAGTTGCCAATTTCAGCCCTGCATTGTTTTTGCTGCTCTGCTCTGATTGGCCAGCCTGCAGCAGCTTAGCCAAGCTGCCTTGATGAGGTGTGAAGTGGCCTGGCTTCACACAAAGGAATGTGCTTGTGGGAGAGAATCTCCCCTCAGCAGATGGTGAGGCAGGAAGGGGGAGGGCTGCCAAACTGGTCTTCAAAGGAGAGAAAGACATTTGGAGCAACCAGCAACACCCCCACATCCTGCAACCCCAGACAACTAGGTGCCCCTTTGATTAGATTAGGAGAGGGCAGGAGAGGGGTGTGTTTATGATTTTTAGCCACACCAGTGGGTGGGCTCAGCCAGATGTAACCTCCAAAAATCAGATTCAGCCATGTTGGATTTTTAGAGAATGTTGCCTTCTGGGATGGATTTTTGCCACACTTCCCAGGAAGTGGTCATCACAGGGGGACGACCCTGTACCTGATTGGAGAACCAGAACCCCCCTGCTTTTCACCCAGGAGCAAGGATAAAACTGGCAGACCTGCACCCACACCTCAGATCCCCACCAGATTTCAACAAGAAAAGAACTAAAGGAGAAGAAGGACTGCCCTGCTGGACCCCTGGCCTGCACCTGGAACCTGCACTCAGAAGGACTGCACCAGCTGCACACTTGGGCTTCACCACAAGAAGGACTTTGCCTGGCTTCAACTGGTTCAAGGAGGGACTCCCTGTTTGCTACAGGTGAAAAATTGCTAACCAGAGTCCCCTGCACCAACTCCTGAAGAAAGCGACCAGCTGACCACTGCCCAGTGGCCAAAAAGGAGTTTGCGGCAGGTGCATTCTGGGAGTTGTAGTCCGCACCCCCCAAGGACCATCTCACAACTTCAGGACCCTTGGGGTGAGCTGTGGACCCCAAAAGAACCTTAAAAGAACATCTGGGTGAAGCCCCAGAAGTTTGGAGAAGATTTGAGAATTTTTGTAAAAAAGCTCCATAGAGGGACCGACCCGCCGCGGAAATTCTAGCCGGCTTGCCTCAACCGCGACCCGGCCTGATTTGGTGGTTCGTCCCGGTAAAGAAAAATCTCCGAAAAAGAGACTAAGTCCGAAGGTAAAAAGTTGACCGGGACCTCCCAGCCATCGTATCCGAGAAGGGCTCCATGGACGTCGGATCAAGATCCAGGTTTACCCCGGTCGAAGGATTTTCACCTTGAAAAAACGACTAAGTCCGAAGGTAAAAATCTCCACCGAGGAATCCAGCATCGCGTATCCGGAGAAGGGCTCCAGGAGGTCGGATAGGACTGGCAGGTTCGTCCCGCTGAAGAAAATCTTCAAAATAAAGACTAAGTCAGAAGGTAACTTTTTAACCGAGGCCTCCCGCGACCTGTAGCCGAGCAGGACTCCATCGCGGTCGGCCTGAAACTTTGACTTTTCCCCGGTTGAGGTGCAACCAGATGACCCGATTGGCGCTTTTTGTTTCTAAGCGCTAGAAAAGTAATAATTCTTTAAAAATTCATATCTCCGGTTCCCTTTATCCGATTTTATTGGTTTTGGTGTCATTTTAAAGATAAAAATATAAACTATTTTTATAAATTGGTTTTGGATTTTTAAACTGTTTCCTGTGTTTTATTTAATTACTGTTTTGTGATATTTGAATGCTTTACACACTGTCTCCTAAGTTAAGCCTTGATGCTCGTTGCCAAGCTACCAAGGGTTGAGCTGGGGTTAATTTACTGAGACCTAACTGGACCTAAGTGGAGGTTAGTGGCTTGTTGCTAGGTGTAGGTACCTACCTGCCCTTACCAATAACCCATTTTCCAACATAAGGAAACGGGTAGAAACCACAGATAGATCACTGAGATGGTTCTCTAGTTCTTGCCGACAGGCCAAATTACAGCTGTTGGGAGCATTACAGGTAGGGAGTCGCCGGGAGATAAGAGCAACTAGGACTGCATACAAAACAACATTGAAAAACGCTAAAAAAGAGTGGGAAAATAAAAATTGGACCGCCCTGGTAGATGCTCTCCATGAGAGGGATACAAAACTGTTTTGAAAACTGGTGGCAGAAAAGGGACATCCCCAAAACGCTGAGAGCTATCCAGCAATTCTGCCAGAAACCTGGGTGTCACACTTTGGAAATCTGTACAGAGCGGTTCGGCCTAGCTGCATCAAAGAATCTTCATTAACATTAGAGGGGCCTTTACGAGGCGGGCCAACAGCACTAGACCAAGGAAAATCTTGTTTAATTTTTTAACCTATCATGTGAAAGAAAAAATCTTGAATAGTGCATTGAAGCAGAAATCATTAAGAGTTGAAAATATGTCATTTGAGATTAGATCCGATTTATCAAAGATTACAATGGAAAGGCAGTGGGAGTTGGGGAAAAGGTTGGATGAATTTAAAAAGCTAGGAATCACGGCCCAGTTGAAGTTTCCGGCATTTTTGTGGATAATGTACAACAATAAAATGTATAACATAAGGGAAACAGGTCGGGCGGATGAGTTATTAGATCTTATTAAAAAGGAACAGACCGATCATGTAAAATAATTTTTCTTGAAATCTTACGCGCCCAGGTAGGCGGGGTGCTCTAAAATCAGGCCCATGGTGGCCGATATAGTGGGGGGGTCCCCCAAGGGAGGGGTTAGGGAGGGGGTGGTATTAGGCGGGGGGTCTTTGTTTCTTTTTTAGAGTTTTGTGTTTTTGAGTTTTGTATTGAAATAGTTCCTCATTCACCAGGGCAGTGGGACGACGGGTTAATTTGGAATGGTTAGATTGGGTAAAGGGCAGGGGGAGGGGAATCTCACGATTAAGCTACTTTCTTGGAATGTCAATGTTTTAAGGACTAAATCAAGGCGGAATAAAATTCTACAATACTTAAAAGATTCACCGGCGCAAATTTTAATTCTGCAGGAGACTCATTTGGCTGCAGATGAGTGTAAGGAGTTGTTTAAGGCCCAAAAATGGGTGCAAGTGTGTCTTTGTACCACTCATAATTTTCACACAAGGGGAGTAGCCATTTTGGTCAAACAAGGCCTGCAAGCTAGACTAGAAATTCTCGAATTTAGAGCGGATCAAACCGGTCGTTGGGTCACAGTAAAAATTCAGGTTGATGAGGTCACTTTGATATTGGTTGGATTCTATGGCCCGAACACGGATGATATTGAACCTCTCAAAAAGGTTTTTTCCCAGCTTATTGAATTTTCAGATCCAATTATTATGACGGGTGACTTTAATGTGGTGCTGGATAATAGACTGGAAAGAACGGACACTTGCAGATCCTTAGGTACGCCAAAATCACAATGTTATTTAAAGAGAATGATGAAAGATTACGGTTTGTGCGATATATGGCGAAAGAGGGAAGGGGGGGCCAGAGTTTTTTCCTTTTTTAATAAGAAATATAGTCACGCGTCACGTATCGATTATTTTTTAGTAGATGATAGGTTGTTGGAAAATGTTGATAGAATTGAATATTTGCCCCCACATCTATCAGACCATGCTGCGGTAGCATTGCATTTGACGCTCCCCCAGAGAAGAATGTTTAAGAGGTGGACATTGGAGCGTGCACTATTGCTAGATGAGGATGTCTTGGTGCAATTACGCAGAGAGACGGAAGGTTTTTTTAAGGTTAACATAGGCTCAGCATCTTTATCAACGGTTTGGGACTCCTTTAAGGCGGTAATACGAGGGGAAATTAAGAGTATTTCATGCTATAAACGTAAAACGTTTAGTGAAGAAATAAATAGGCTAGAGCAGGAAATGCTAATAAAAAGTGAGATGCTGGTCGGCAAAGATGAAGGGACCCAGGAGGAGCTGGGAAGAGCAGAGCTGGCCGAACTAAGAATACGATTGGCAAATATTTTACAGGCACGAACGGTTAAGAGATGGGAGGTTAGTAAACTTAAACACTTTGAATATGGGGAGAGTTCAGGGAAATTGCTTGCTTGGAAAGCTAAATCAGATCAAGTTAGGGGCCATGTTAAGGAAATAGTGGCGGGAGATACTGGCACAAAACTATCCCGTAGGGAGGATATTGAACAAGGGTTTCAGGACTTTTTTATATCTCTGTGTTCGGAGCACCTGGAGGTGCGAGAAGAATCAGTGGAGGACTGGCTAGCTCAGGACGTGTTACCGGAAATCTTGCAGCAGACACAGGAATTTCTTAATGGCCCTATTACGGTTGAGGAAATGAGGGCGGCTCTAGCTGGGGGTAAAGAAGGGAAAGCCCCGGGCCCTAATGGCATTCCGGTGGAGCTGTATAAAGTATTAGGCGATGTTATTACTCCAATTTTGGTCGAGCTATTTGGTAAGATTTTTTCTAATGAGATAGGAATACCTGTTTCATGGAATGATGCAGTGATTTCATTGATTTTGAAATCCGGGAAAAATCCGACCAATTGCTCTTCTTACAGACCTATCTCATTATTGAATAGCGACTATAAAATGTTTACCAAAATAGTGGCAGACAGATTAAGTAGAGTAGCAAATAGTTTAATACACTCTGACCAGAAGGGCTTCTCAAAAGGGAGATATTTGTACGAGCTGACATATGAATTAGTCGGGGCCATAGATATGGCAGTATCCTTTGATTCCCCTTTAGGGGTTATCACGGTTGACGCTGCGAAGGCCTTCGATCAGGTAAATTGGGCTTATTTGAAACTCTTGTTAAAAAAAGCTAAGTTGGGAAACAATCTCTGTGGGTTAATAAATCAGATATATACGGCCCCTACAGCCAGAATATTAGTGAATGGGAATCTTACTGGCCCTATAGCTGTAGCAAAGGGGCACCAGACAGGGCTGTCCGTTATCTCCTGTACTGTTTAACTTATATATGGAGCCATTTGCAAGGAAGATCCGGCAGAACAGGATGATTTCTCCCTTCTGTTGTCAGGGCTGGGAGAGGAAACTTGCTTTGTATGCAGACAATCTTTTGGTGTACACAGATAATCTAGTAACTGCATTCTCTGAGATTCTCAAGCTGGCTGAGGAGTTTGGTAAGGTGTCTGGTTATCAAGTGAATGTGGAAAAAACAGAAGTTATGGCTTGGAATATGGAGTATGAATCTGTTTACTGTAAAAAGGAAATTAGATATTTGGGAATTCTGATACCTCAAAATATTAATCAACTAGCTGAGAGGAACCAGTTAAAACTGTTGTTGGAATGTAAGAGTCTACTACAAAGCTGGATTCACCTTCCATTAACGATTATCGGAAGAGTTAACTTGGTAAAAATGTCTATTCTTCCAAAGTGGAATTTTTTGTTCTCTACTTCCCCACTCCCAATGCAGAAAATATACATAGAAAAAATGCAGCGCCTCATAAGTGACTTCATTTGGAATTCTAAAGGTATTAGAATTTCTCGGAAAAAGTTACGTCGGTGTAAGAATAAGGGCGGGTTGGCTTTACCAGAGCTGCAATATTATGCATGGGCCTTCCTTTTGAAAAACTTTAGAACATTGTCTCTTGCCTCAGACTCAACGACTACGGGTTTAATGTTTCAGATAATGGCTTCTAATATCAAAAGCGCTTCAACCAATTTTGTGTTTAAATTCGGGGACCCCAAATTTTTCAAAAAGATAAAACTAAAAATTATGCGGGGGCTGGCAGAAAGTTGGCACCACATCAGACAATCTGCGAAACGTACCTATTATAATGCCAATGCACCTATTTGGGACTCCCCAAAAAAAAATGGGCTCAGGGGGTTAAGGAAGGTGTTGGTATGTCCAATCCATTGAGTGAGATCACCCCAAGCCCACTGGGAGGCTCCCGCGAAGTGTCTGCATGGTACTGGGGGATCCTAGAAGGGGTGGATGGTGAATTTGTACTTCCCAGTGATTTGTGGAGGAAGTTTTTTTCAGAAGAGGAAGTTAAGAGTTGGTGGGAAGAGTCACTAAAAATGCTTTTCTGTATTGTGAAACCGGCTACTCTTAGGAAAAATCATTATTTCACGATACATAGAGTTTATATTTCCCCGGAGAAATTATCTAAAGTGAGAGGAGGGCAGGAGGCAAGATGTCCAAAGTGTGGGTTAATCCAGGCAACTGACATTCATATGTTTTGGGAATGTTCTGATATTCAACATTTTTGGGAAGGAGTGTGTGAAACAATTTCGAGTATACTAGATCGGGAAATTGAAGCTTCTCTCCAGTTAATAATCTTTGGTCAGTATCAAGATCAGCAGGGACGGTCTGATCGAGACATAGTGGTAGATAAGAAGCTTATATTTTACGCAATACTGTTGGGGAGGCGGGAAATATGCAGAAAATGGGTTTCAAAGACCCCTCCAGGCCACTCAGATTGGCTGAAGGACCTTTTTTGCACTGCAGAACTGGATCAAATGACGGGGGGCGGGACAGGGCGTGGGGGAACTTTTGGGCACCATTATTGAATTGGAAATCAAGACATTGAGATAAAGAATTCTTTTTTTTGTTTAAGTATTACTGAATGAAAGTGTATTTCTGCTATTGGTCCAATGATTTTATATCTTGCTCTGAAATCCTCCTGGAACTGGGACAGTCTGAGGATTGTTTGAGAGGAAAGAGCAACCCCTGGCCAAGGAAAACTCTTCTCGTCTTGGTTGAGAAAGAAAAGGAGGTTTATATAAGGCCTAGGGTGAATGAGGACAAAATAAAAAAAAGAAAACAAAAACAAAAACAAAAAAACATTAGAGGGGCCTTCTACTTCCTATACACCAACTTCCGGGGTAGCTACTTCATCTAATTTTGATTTGGACCCCTTTTCCCTAAAAGAAACTACTCTGGCCCTTCAAACACTATGCAAAGGAAAGGCCCCTGGTCTTGATGGTATTCCAGGTGACCTGTATCTATCCCGACCCAGAACTTGGTCTTTATATCTAAATGCACTTAGCAATGTGATTTTGAGAGGTGGTGGGCTCCCCTCTACATGACAAGGAGCAATAATAGTCCCCGTTTTTAAAAATGGGGCAAGGAAATTACCAACCAACTACAGACCAATAAGCTTAATTGACGTGAGTCAAAAAGTATTTTGTAAGCAGGTCTTGACCAGACTGCAGACATGGATAGAGGATTCTCAGATCCTCTCCAACTTCCAGGCAGGATTCAGGAAAGGAGTTAGCACAATAGACCAGGCATTTAGATTCAACCTCCTTTGCTGGAAATACCTGTTACTCAATAAGAGCCACTTGTATGTGGCCTTTATTGATTTAAAGACCGCCTTTGATCTGGTCCCACGGGACTTGTAGTGGAATGTCTTGGAGTCTTATCAACTTGATAAAGAACTGCTGAGACTGATAAAACATCTCCATGAGGGAACATACGCCCAGGTACGTTGGTCTCAAGTTGGAGACCTGAAAGAAGCTATATCTGTTGATAGGGGGGTCAGACAGGGGTGTGTCTTAGCTCCCATACTGTTTAACCTCTTTATCAACGGTGTGGTAGATCAGCCGAGGCATTGTAACCATGATGCCCCGAAGCTAGCAGGAGTTCCCGGTCCCCATTCTCATGTTTGCGGACAACACTTTATTGATTTCAAGAACCCCAATGGGCCTCCAAAATGAGCTTGATGCCTTTTCTATCTTTTGTGCCAAGAGGGGCCTTGAAATAAATCCAACTAAGACCAAGTTTATGGTTTTTAATCCACACAAGTCATTCAAGGGGAAAATGACTATAGCAGGACAATTGGTAGAGAGAGTTAGTCAATTTTATTATTTGGGGATCAGACTAGCGGACGACCAACAATGGTCAGCACAAATTGAAAAGAGTCTGTCTGTCCTCCGGCAGAGGTCAGTAGTGATAGGGAGGAAAATTGCAAACACCTCAGAAGTGTGGCTCAATGGTTAGTGCAGCAGACCCTGATGCAGAAATGTGGCCCGGGACCAGGGTTCAATTCCTGCCACGGCGGGTCTTGGGCTCAATTTCCTCGGACCTGATAATTCTCGCATCGGTGCCTAATCTAATTCATGGGTCCCACTCTGTAACTCTGGGCAATAGCTTGCTTAATCTCCACAACGGCCCCAACAGCGCTGGGATGCCTGGCTTCACCTTGGAGGTTGCCCAGGAGTGGGCACCTCACAGGGAAAAGCCAGGAGGGGTTCCACAGTGGTATGCGTACAGCGCCTTGAGACCCTAATGGGTGAGTAGTGTGCTATACAAGTACGAAGTTTACAGTTTTACCTGCCATTACTGTATACAAGGCAGCGGCAGTGGCGGCCTCAATCTACGGTGCCGAGTTATAGGGACACTGCAACTCCAGAAGCTTGACAACGGTAGAAAATCGCTTTATACGTAACTTCTTGCATCTGCCAATGAGCACACCTCTCACACCCCTTGGAATTGACTTAGCTCTAAATGAGATCCACAATTAAATTGCCCTGAGACCACTTATGTATTGGGTTAATCTTTGGACATCTGAACATCTGACCACTTATCAAGCAGCAGCAGTTGAGCTGCTAGCGAATGGTTTCGCGTTGAAAATCCCTTGGTTCAAATACATTAGAGATATGAGCCACTTTATCAAAATGGAGGAGGTGTGGAGAGACCCTTGTAATCTAACTAAGGAAGCAAAAATACGCATAAGGCGGTGTTACTGGGAAATGGTTCTGGTGCAAACTTGGTCCAAAAAGGACCAAGGTAGCAGGACATTACAGTTTTTAGAGCATAAATGCAGCCCTAAGTTTGAAGCCTATATGGACAATATAAATCCTCCTTACATTAAAAGCCTTTTTATTTAATTTAGACTAGGGATTTTACTGCTCAAGACATTCACCGCAAGGTGGAGTAAGGAGGATAATAACTTGAGCTCTTGCCATTTCTGCCTCAGGCAACCAGAGACACTTGCACACTTTGGGGGTCATTCTAACCCTGGCGGTAAAAACCGCCAGGGCGAATGACCGCGGTAGCACCGCCAACAGGCTGGCGGTGCACCGCTGGGCATTCTGACCGCGGCGGTTCAGCCGCGGCCAGAAACGGAAAGTCGGCGGTGTACCGCCGACTTTCCGCTGCCCTGCAGAATCCTCCATGGCGGCGGAGCGCGCTCCGCCGCCATGGGGATTCTGACACCCCCTACCGCCATCCTGTTCCTGGCGGGTCTCCCGCCAGGAACAGGATGGCGGTAGGGGGTGCCGCGGGGCGCCAATGGCATGGGCACTGTAAGAGGGCCCCAAAAAGAATTTCAGTGTCTGCCTAGCAGACACTGAAATTCGCGACGGGTGCTACTGCACCCGTCGCACTCCAGCAACTCCGCCGGCTCCATTCGGAGCCAGCTTCATCGTTGCTGGGTCTTTCCCGCTGTGCTGGCGGGCGGCCTTTTGGCGGTCGCCCGCCAGCACAGCGGGAACGCCAGAATGGCCGCCGCGGTCTTGTGACCGCAGTGCGGTCATTTGGCGGGAACCGCGGTTAGAATCAGCCCCTTTGTATTCTTTTGCCCTAGATATTTGGTCCCTAGGAAGAAGTGGATCATTCCTTTATGTAGATCACTGGGGATGAGGAAATACAATACAACCTTACGAATATTGGCAAGCGATGCAAGTGACAAGATAGTCTTTGCAGTTGCAAGATATCTCCAAAGTGCATGGGCTATAGGAACCAGAGAAAATCTTGCGGACTGATTGTCAAAGCCTAAAAAGACACTTGACCAAAGCAGATAATCAAGTAGAACTAAGGCAGAATGGTTTCTAATTTATAAAATGTATTGACTGTTTTACACTGTTTTTATACTTGCCTGCTTATGCAATTTATTTTAGAAGAAAGTGGTAGGGACTCTTACTGTATTATATGGCACTTTTGTTTTTAATCTCTTTTTCTCTTTTTCTCTATTTTATTGTGTGAATATGGGATATTGTCTTATTGGATACTTTTATGGCTTTTAGCCAAAATAAAGAATATTACTATTCTCCTCTTGCCTTCCATCCATAAATCAGCTGGAACTACTATCTCTAATAGAGTGTTCAAGTCCTCCAACAGACATTTTGCAAGTTTCAAGCAACTGTCCATCTGCTGGTACCATTCTACTGGTTTCTCTCTCAACCTAATATAGTCGTTTGTAAAAGATAGAATATCACTTCTGCTCCAAGGGACTGGAATCTCTCCCATTGGTACATTTTTTACCAGCTCTTCCCCCTTCTGTACATTTGCAGTAAGAATCGCAGAATCCCTTTTCTTTTGTCTCTCTTCTTTACCCATGTGGCATCCCACTTGTCTAATGCTCCCCATGTCTGGACACTTTGAAGCAACTCCCTAAGGTGTGCTTTCATTCCTGCAGATCTCCTGTGGTCAAAATCCTGAATCAAAATCTAACCTGTAGCTCCTCTTCAAATGTTTTGTTTTCTCTATCTCTATGCCGCACTTCTCTGCCAGGTCTGCTAGCATTTGATGCACATTGCTCACTTCCCTTGTAATTTTTGGGCACAATTATCTCAATTCCACTTCGGAGTAAGATTTGTGTCTGTTTGTTGTTTATCCATTGTAGCTATAGCTCCATGCACATTATTTTAGCAAAACCAGGCCTACAGCTGTGCACTTTAACCTAGATATATTTTATTCAGCTTTGTTTATTATTTTAATAATAGCCACATTTGCGGTCTTGTTTTATTTCTCTCTATCTAACTGTTCTTTGCATAGGCCTGCACTGAATTCTTAAACAAGACATTTCTTTCACTCTGTGCTTTTCTAAAGGCTGCAGTAAGGTAGGTTGCCGGTAAAGGTGGTAATGCTTTCATACACATCCTTACGTAGGGACATTTTCTCAGAACATCGGCTGTTTTATTATAAAAACACTTCCCGGTCCCATAAACGTTAGAGGGAGATTCCAGCCAGATGATCATAACTGTATGCAGATTGCTGAACGCTTCGCTATAGCTGTTTATGCAGACTTCAGCCTTTGCTCAGGTATGGGGGATGATGTCTTCCCAGGGGAACCTGAAGGGCAGAACTAGAGCTTAACGTGCTGTGCTCTAACATAGCCTAGTTAGGAATTAGATTAATGACCCTAGTGACAATATGGTAGCGTTATTTTTATGCTTCACTCTCACAATTTTAATCCTGTCATGCTTCATCGTACTGGTTATTGCAGTACATGCTTTATTATCTAAGATGCAGTTACTTTATTAAAACCTTATTAAAACATATACTGCCTCTGACTGTCCTTGTATATGTGAGACTAATGTAAGTGAGAGAAACAGATGCGATCTGTGTGACCACAATTTCCCTGAGCAGTCAATTGTGTCATGTGCTCGGCTTCCCAATCATTCCTGCTCTGGGGTAGCGATTAGGCAGTGCTAGTTAGCCGTAGCAAAACCTGGATTAGGCCAGCAGGTGTCACCTGTAGTGGGTTAAACTCAGTGCCCCCACACTGCAGGCTCTTCTGCCACTCAAATCCAGTAGTCTTAATAGAATAATGAGAGCCTACACAACATGTTCACACCCATTGTTCCTTCAATGAGCTCACCCGCTTCCATCTCTCTAACCATTCCATCAATTGTTGGGCAGTCAAACTTTGCAGCGAAATGCTGTTGGGCTCAGTATTTGGCAACGGTTGCACAACTAGATTTGTAGACTGCGGAGTCAGTAATTTCAGGCTATAACTGGTGTTTGACCCTGTTTCGGTGTCTGAGGGAACTCCGAATGGACTAAGGACTAACAATGATCGGATTCCCTCCAAGGACTGTCCCTCAGGAGAGGCTACTCTGGCACCTCCATTGAGTTCTCCCCTCATTTAATTCTGACTCAGGACTCCCTGTCTATTTGTACTGTTATTTTCCTGTGAAATCAAAGGTATGACTGGACCAATGGTGATAGGTACAAATACAGCATCTGGGCTTGGTCTAATATACGGTCTCTGTGGGTGCATAGTTCCTGTATTCTGGCTCATCAACACAGACATGTCTGTCTGTGTCCCTGTTATAGAAGTGTACTTTGGCATTACTTGTGACTGCACTTGAGGCAGTAAAAGTGGAGTTGGCTCTGTCTGAACCAATGTCGGTTTCGGGAAAACCTGTCCTGGTGGCACTATTAGGTTTGTGGCAGTTTCCACAATGGGTACATCAGGGTAAATTCTCTGGACATTCAGCTGTGGCATCTAATTTTGTGCTGCTGGTGTAGTAGGCAGATTAAGATGACTCTGCACTGGGCTCTGTGTCATGCTAGGATTAATTTGTACTGGACTCGTCGTCATGTTAACCGGTGTCAGTGCTGAAGCGTTTACATTAGTGTTCAGACCGCTCTCTTGTGCTGCATTAGTTGGGGGACGATTTCTCAGTAATTGTAAAATAAACTCATCGTCGTCTGACTCTTCCTCAAGTGTTAAATATCTCCTAGACTCTTTTGATCTCTGGTCCCTACTCTCGGAAGGGCTTCTGTTTGTCTTTCTGGTGGCTTTCTTTCCTTCTCTCTTGCTGTCCTGCATAATTCTAGGAAACAATTTAATCCCTGTGAAGTTTTGGTTCTCCAAAATTTCTGTTGGCTGTCCCTTCTAGCCTCCGCTGGTGTCTTTTCTGCCTTTCTCATTCTCCTCTCAAACTTCTGTTGCTGTTGCTGTCTGGCTACTAATTCCCAAGTTGAGAATGCCTCAAACTGTGCTGGTCTCGGAGGGGACTTCAACTCATATTGCATCCTCCTCAAATTCTCTGAACTCTTCAAATTAAATGTTCCATGGGCAGGGAATACTAAGCTCCCATCTTTCTCTGTCACTTTTCACCATTGCTGCAGCTAAAGACATGGTGCAGCACCCTTTTCTTCAATCAGAACGTAAGCTGGTGTACCTTTTGACGGTACAATATCTCCTATACTCGTTGTAATGGACGTATCTCCCCTTAGGGCACTCTTTAAAGCTTTGAAAAATGTAATTTCTGTGACCTTTATTTTTTTCTAAATCAAATCAGGAAGTGACTTTTGATCCCAGAATCCTTTTCACTGGCCTTCTCAACCAATTGCGCTTCACGGTTGTCGCCAATACCTGCACGACCCTCTACTAACCAACCTATCCAAGTGCAGCTCCAATGACGTCACACTCACACGTACTGAGGCTGACAAAGTCTTGCGGCTTGTCCTCCTGACCTCAGATATACACTAGACTAATGCAAAATTATTGCGAGCACTTAACAAAATCAAAACCCAATTTGTCCATTTACTACAGGTAGGGTAACACAATCACTTCAGAAACCTTATGGATTTTT
Organism: Pleurodeles waltl; assembly: GCF_031143425.1. Taxonomy (NCBI): domain Eukaryota; kingdom Metazoa; phylum Chordata; class Amphibia; order Caudata; family Salamandridae; genus Pleurodeles; species Pleurodeles waltl. The sequence continues at coordinate 916,667,072 of NC_090444.1, read as the reverse complement.
CACTGACCGCTTTCGCTCTAGCAGCTACTCCTTCTATCTCAGTTTCCCTGATTCGCAAGCAAAATTCGACCCGCAAATTTTACTCTCAACTGATTAGTGGGTCTGTCCTGGTGCACATAGGACTCACCAGATCTCAGATGAAAATTCTTTCACACACTTTGACTCACACTCTGACTTGTCGACCACGCCCGATCAACCTATTAAACCAGACAAATTACAACAAAACCAAGTGTCTCATACACTTTTCAATATACTCCGGAGTCTTAGACCACGCAGGGCACATATACCAACAATCATATGGACAATTTTTTAGCACAAAGAGCCACACACATGTGAAGTTCCACAACGTTTTTACTCTCACACTTCGGAGCATGCACACTCCTTCTACAACTTCATTTGGAGTATGCAAATTTCCAAAACCCTCACAGACATCACAATTCACTTGTGGTTTGTGTAAGCTGTGCAAGCGCGTAAAACCTATTTCATTCACACTGTCGTCGGGAACATCCTCACACAATCATTGGCAAGCTCCATGGTTCTGGGAAAGTCATTGTAAGTACTTAGGGGCACACTTTCTCTCCACTTTATATCATTGAATCTGAAAAATCCAAACTTTCACCAATTCCTCGTACCAAAGCTGTGAATTACTTTGCTCATTGTAGGAGATTAACCATAACCCCACTACCATCTCTGGGAAAACCTGCTATTTCTCACTTACCTTCTCTGGGGCTAAATACTCTTCTAAACTTTATGATGGGCTCTTAAAGAGACAAACCATGTACCGTGCCTTTTGTGATGGGCTCTTAAGGAGACTAACAATCATTCTCTGCTACCATCTCTGCTAGCGCGCCCGACCTTATTTGGTTAATTTACATTCATTTATAAGGGGACACGTTTGTAGGTCGATTGATCTTTTGACTGCGCTTAGAGTAGTTACCACCATAAGACTCCGTACCAATATAGATCAATAGCAGTAACAATCAATAACATCAATAATCATAGGAGTCAGTAATTTTCACGCACCATGGCCTCTTGGCCATGAATAACCACACCTCATGTAAAAGTTAAAATGTTTCTTTCCCTGTATGAACAATGCTAAAGTCACGTAACTTAGGCCCTCATTATGACATTGGCGGTAAATCCCACTTACCGCTGTGCTGACTGCCACCAACATACCGACGCTGCAGCGGATATCCCTTCACCATATCATGACACACACACCCCAATCTGTCACTATTCAGCCACATGTACAATTCTGCCACGCCAAAGGTCAGTGATAAACTGGCAGTATCAAAACCCACACCCTTACGCCAACCGAACAATGCCCATCACATTATGACCCACGAATAACCGCGGTGGGCATTCAATGGCGGTAATCCATTGGCAGTACATACCGCTGCGCTCAAAATACACACACACATACAAAACACCACATTGGACAATTCAAACTACACACACCTGACACCCATACACACACCACACCAACCCACTCACACCACTATAAAACACACACCCACATTACCCACAACCCTTTACCATTACAAACAATTGCCACCAGAGAGAGACAGCAAGACCACTAACACAACCAGGGCCATACACCACTCACACCTATACACGACTCATGCACCCCACATCACACTCCTCAACACATTACCTTGCACACCCTCAACTACATGCCACACACAACACCCATGGCACCACAAAGACACCTTTGATTCTCAGAGGAGAAGCTAAGGGTCATGGTGGAGAAAATCATCAGGGTTGAGCCACAGTTATTTGGAGCACAGGTGCAGCAGATATCAATTGCTAGGAAGATGGAGCTATGGCAGAGGATCATGGACAGCATCAATGCTGTGGGACAGCATCCAAGAACAAGGGATGATATCAGGAAGAGGTGGAACAACCTACGGGGGAGGTGCGTTCCATTGCAGCAAGACACCAACTCACTGTACAGAGGACTGGTGGTGGACCCCCCACTCCTCCCCCACAACTAACAACATGGGAGGAGCAAGTCTTGGCAATCATGCATCCTGAGGGCCTGGCTGGAGTAGGAGAAGGATTGGACTCTGGTAAGTCAATTCTATACTACTATCAACCCCCCACCTGCATGCCATCACATACCTCCACCCTCACCCTCACTCCCATCACTCCACCACCTCACACACACCCCACCATCACATCCCACTCATTCCAATGCCAAGCCCTGCATGCACTACCAATGCATGGACATCACTCACAGCCCCGCATGGACACCTATCACCAAAGCATACACACTAAAGAGAATCACCTAGCCCACCACATACCAACTTATACATGTGAAAGCTACCAGGACAAATACAGCCAAATAGGGCAACCCACTGATGCACAACATGCCACACACAGAAACAATAACACATCATTACATCCCCACAGGTATCCCATCCAATGTCACCGGAGAGGAGGTGCCAGAAATATCCAGTCCCCCAACTGAAGAGGCCCACAGTGATGACAGCAACTCTGGTGGCTTGGATCTGGATGACCAACCTGTCCCATCAGGGACCGCTGGACAGTCGGTTACCCACGCCCAGTCATACACCACTACAGAGCCTCCCCCATCTGGAAACACCACCACAGCACCCACCCAGCGTACCCATACCCCAGGACACGTCAATCAGCAGTGTGTCCAACTCTACAGGGACCCCAGGGCACACCTCATACCCAAGACAATCAGGGACCTGGGGTCAGTGGCAGTGGTCACATGGTTCAGGGGACAGAGGCACAGGACAACAGGGAAACTGGGAGGACTGCTGTGCGCCAGGGGGAGGACAGGACCAGGGAACCGACTCTCCAGGACGACCTCACAGAGATCCTGGGAGCCTACCAACATTCCCAGGACACGATGGGCCAGATCCTGGACAATGTGCAGGAGAACAGGCGGCTGCAGGAGGGACAGTACCAGTGGACCAGGGAGGACTTGCAGGCCATCAACACCACCCTGGTCTCTATAGTAGGGGTGCTGGAAGACATGGCCAACATTATGAGGGAGGCAGTCTCACAACAGCGGGCCCCTGCCACTAGCCAGACATCTGAACTGCCTTCCACCTCCACTGCCGCTAGTGGCCAAGAGGCCCTGCTACAGGACTCATAGGCCACCAGCACCCCTCTCCCTGCAGAAGGAGAACCACCCCGCAAACGTTCCCTGCAATCCAGACTGAAGCTAGAGACTATTGCCAAGTCCCCCACCAGGAAATGAGACTCTCCTGATTGTCACCCTTGTGTCCCACTCTGTCACCCTGTCCACCTTGAACTGCCATTGCTCCCCTTCCTATGTCCCCTTAGACAATGTATTTGTGCTACAAATAGACTGGAACAATGCCTTGAACTTTCCTCCATGATCACCCTATCCCATTGCACTTGCCCCTCTTTTTCTTAGCACTTCAATAAACACCCTTCGAAAAATACAAGTATGAAGTGTGTCACATTTTTCAAGTATGCATACGTTTAACCAGGTACAAACATTGCAATTCAACTGTACAGTAAATGAGCACATGGGAAAGACCTGAAGTTGGCTGCAGTGATCACACCAGGAGCTGTAGTGGGGCACCAACATCTGTAAAATGAATTGCCAAAGGGTACAGTAAGTGGGCATAGAAGTGGGAAATAACAGCATTCCAGTGCCAAAGAATTTCAAAACGATTTCAATGAAATGTGAGGTAACACTGTCTTACCTGTGTGTCATTGGAAGTATTGTCATATCACTGTTGTTCTGTTATCCTTATCCTCTGCCTTCTCATCCTCACTGTCCACAGGGTCCACTGCTGCCACACGGGCATCTCCAGCCTCTTCCTCCTGTAGAAAAGGCACATGGCGTCTCAGGGCAAGGTTGTGCAACATGCAGCATGCCACTATTATCTGGCAGACCTTATTGGGTGAGTAGCACAGGGATCCACCTGTTGGATGGAGGCACCGAAACCTGGCCTTCAGGAGGCCAAAGGTTCTTTCTATTATCCTTCTGGATGGAGGCACCGAAACCTGGCCTTCAGAAGGCCAAAGGTTCTTTCTATTATCCTTCTGGTTCGCCCATGTGCCACATTGTAACGATCTTCTGCCCTTGTCCTGGCATTCCACACAGGGGTCAGTAGCCATGATAGGTTGGGGTAACCAGAGTCACCTGCAAATATTGAGGAACAACATTTAGCCACACACTATCCCACATGGCTCACACTATACCCATACACCAAATATACTGGGTGGGGACTAGGGCTCAACTTTTAGCCACACCCTGTGCCTTTGTAGTTGGGCCATAACATTTGGGATGCTGCTATTCCTCTGGATAACGGCATCATGCACTGACCCAGGATACTTAGCATTCATATGGGAGATGTACTGGTCCGCCAAGCACACCATCTGTACATTCATGGAGTGGAAACGCTTATGATTTCTGAACACCTGTTCATTTTGACGGGAGGGGGACAAATGCAATATGTGATCCATCAATCGCCCCAATTATGTTGGGAATATGTCCCATTGCATAGAAGTCAGCCTTCACTGTGGCCAAATACTCCACCTGGGGGAAAACAATGTAGCTGCATGTGTGTTTAATCAGGGCAGACAACACTCTTGTCATCACTATTGAGAACATTGGCTTTGACATTCCTGCTGCCAAGCCCACTGTCACTTGGAAAGAACCAGTTGCCAGGAAATGGAGCACTAATAGAACTTGCACAAGAGGGGGGATCCTAGTCAGTTGACTGATAGCAGATGTCAGGTCAGGCTCCAATTGGGCACACAGCTCTGTGATTGTGGCCCTGTCAAGTCTATAGGTGAGGATAATGTGCCTGTCCTCCATTGTTGCCAAGTCCACCAGGGGTCTGCACACGGGGGTATGTCTCCATCTCCTATTCATCCGCAGCGGTAGCAATCTAAGGGACAAAAGAGTGAGGAGCCGGTCACACACTGAACAATGGGGCTACAACAGTACAATGCATGCTGTCAATTTGTAATGGGTCAGTGAGAATTGTCCTGTATGTTAAAATTTTAACAGTGATGCAGTTATTATCCAGTGCCTGCCCCCCGAAATGGCATCTGCATGTCCTGTGTGGAGGGACAGGTGGAAGTGAGGTAATTCAGCTGACATTGTGTGCCGTTGCGGGAGGCGGTCGGGAACCGCCATGCAACTCCTCATTGGTTAACATTGATCCTATGGGGTACAGTGGCCAATTGTGATGTACGCCAGTGGTGACGGTATGCACCGCCGCGGACGTGACCGCCATTTTCTATCTGATCAATCACTTGCTACCTGACCTTCAACAGGAGAGGACCTACACTGCATGTGCTGCTGTGACCTGTGTCTGGAACCTACCATGGCCCGTGTGACTCAGGAAAGGGACCCTGCCTTCACCTCAGCAGAGTTGGAGCGACTGGTGGATGGGGCCTTAGCCCAGGACTGACTGCTGTATGGGCCTCCAGACCAACAGGTGAGTCCACTATGGGCATGATGCATGTGGCATGAATGCATAGGAGTGGTGTGTGTGAAGGCCTCATGTAGGGGGGTGGGTGGATGTCCTCTGTGCGGCGTATTGGTTGTGTGCTAGGCCATGTGTGTGTAAATAGTGATGTGGAGGGATATGATGGGCCAAAAGTGTAACAGGCAGGATTGTCTGATTGATACTATTTTCCTGTGTGTATTTCCTCTGCAGGTCAGAGCCAATCAAAAGAAGGGTATATGGCATGCCGGAGCACCCACTATTGGTAACAGTGGGAGGACCTGAGATGCTGGGCACGGACCACAGCGGAGGCCCAGCTGGGGATGGCCTCCCAACAAGGAAGGGGTGCCTGTCGAACCCTGACCCCCCTGCTGGCCTGCATACTGGTGGTAGCCTATCCTGAGCTGGATGGATGCATAAGGGCATCACAGCAGCCACAAGGGGGTGGGTACAGTCCCCATCATTACAACTTATGCATGGTAGGGTGGTATCCGGGTAGGGGGATGTGTGTCAGTGGGTGCCCCTAGGCCAGGCTTGACATTGCAGAGTAGGTCCCCTGGTGGCAAGGGTCCTGAAGGGATAATCCTGCTACCTAGCTCGTAGGCATCCCAAACTGCTCAGGGCTGGGTGGGTCCCAGGTGTGCTGCATTTGGCAGTGTGTGCCCCTCCCCATGCCTTGGTGGCTAGCATTATAGTGCGTAGGGCTGTTCCCTGTGTGTGAGGGTGGTGTGTACACCAGCGGTGGTGTTGGTGTAGCCATTGACCAAGTGTATCCTTTGTCTCTCCCCCCTTTTTGTTTTGTCACCTTGTCCTTATATGCATTAGCATCATCTGGCGGAGGAGCAGAGGCACCGGCGATGGAGGGAGCTGCATCCCACAGGATCCAGGATGCAGAGTCCACCGACGGTGAGGGCACCAGTGGGATGGAGGGCAAGGGGAGCACCACAGCGGAAACTGGAGGGGACAGTTCTGACACAGATACCTCCTCCGATGGAAGTTCCCTGGTGGTGGTGGACACCTCTGTGACCACCCCAGCTACAGGTACAGCCACCACCCCTTTACCAGCACCGCTCTCCCATCAGCCCCTCAGCAAGTTGCCCGTGTCCCCACACCCAGGAGGGTGGGCATCTCTTTCAACCCAGGCACCTCTGGCCCTGCCCCAGGTAGCCCTGCTGCCCTGAGTGGGAGGCTATTGACCTCCTGAGTTCAATCTCTGTAGGGCAGTCAACCATTGTGAATGCCATCCAGGGGCTGTCAGGTCAGATGCAACAGACAAATGCATTTCTGGAGGGCATTCAAACTGGCTTGCAGGCCCAACAGAGATCGATCCAGGCTCTGGCCTCCTCTCTGATGGCAGCCATTGTCCCTGTTTCCACCGTCCCCCCTCCAACTTCCTCTTCTTAATCCCATTCCCCTGAACCCCAACCTATCCCAAGCACACAGGCAGACGAGCATGCACACAAGACAACACACAAGAGTGGCACAGGCAAACACAAGCACCACACATCATTCCACAGGAACTCACACGAACACCATCCAGATGCAGACATATCAACGTCCACGATTTCCACTGTCTCCCCCTCCTCCTCCTCCTCCACCTCCCTCCCAGTTCCGTCTACACTCACACCTGCATGCACTGCATCCTCATTCACTACCAGCATCACCACCACACCGAGCAGAACACACACCTCAATTGCAGACACATCTACAAAAGCCATGCACACGTCCCCTCCCACTGTGTCTGTCCCCCTCCTAAAGTACACAAACGCAAGCACTCATACACCCAACAGCCATCCCCCTCACAACAGCATCCAGCCCATGCACCTGCCCCCAAAATCAGCAGACACCTCCCACAACCACTCCCTCTTCTTCCACTCCCAAACCTTCTCCCTCTTCCCAACCCAATGTCCCTAAAAAGCTTTTCCTATCCACCATTGACCTCTTCCCTACCTCTCCCCCCATCCTGCACCTCTGGCCAGGGTGGCAAAAACCCAGGCAAGCTCCTCAGCCACCCAGTCCACGGGCCCAGTAGTCACCACACCCGCTTGTGGTGGGAAAGGATCCAGGGCACATGTCCTGAGGGTGAAGGAGCTTGTACCAGGCAGCCTCAAGGGCAAGGAGCCTGCCCTAGTTGCTGGCAGGAAGAGCAAGGAGCCAGTACCAGCTGCCACCAGGAAGGGCAAGGAGCCTGGGGCAGGGGCTCTGGCGGAGCCCCCACCACCAACCATGGTTGTGCAGCCAACCAAGGCTGCATGGTGATGGGCTGGAGCCTCCCTCCCAGCAGCAGCAGCACCACCACCACCACCAGTGGGCAGCTGTCCGAGGCTGCAGGGGATTGGCTGGAGCCTCCCCTCACCAGCAGCAGCACCTCTACTGCCACTGAGCAGTCGTCTGAGGCTGCAGGGAATGGGCTGGAGCCTCCCCCCCACCAGCAGCACCACTACCACCACTGAGCAGGTGTCCGAGGCTGCAGGGGATGGGCTGGAGCCTCCCACCAGCAGCACCACTACCACCACTGAGCAGCCGTCACTGCCGGCAGACGGTATTTAGTCCTGGCTCCATTGGCTGCTGTGCGGCCTGCCCCCTGCAAATCCAGTGGGTATGACACCCACCTGAGAGACTGTGACCTTGCACTCCCCAGGATCAAGAGCACAGGGCACGATGCCCCCTCCAGAACCAGTGGGCAAGACACCCACCAATCCCTGCCTCCCCAGGATCGAGAGCACAGGGCACGATGCCCCCTCCAGAACAAGTGGGTAAGACACCCACCTACCCCAGCCTCCCCAGGATCAAGAGCACAGGGCACAATGCCCCCTCCAGAACCAGTGGGTAAGACACCCACCAGCCCCAGCCTCCCCAGGATCAAGACCACAGGGCACGATGCCCCCTCCAAAGCATGTGGGCAAGCCACCCACTTGAAAGACTGTGGCCTTGCACTCCCCAGGACCAAGCACAGGGCATGTTGCCCCCTCCAGAGCATGTGGGCAAGTCACCCACTTGAGAGGCTGTGGCCTTGCAGTCCCCAGGACCAAGCACAGGGCATGTTGCCCCCCCCAGAGCATGTGGGTAAGTCACCCACTTGAGAGACTGTGGCCTTGCGCTCCCCAGGACCAAGCACAGGGCATGTTGCCCCCTCCAGAACCAGTGGCCCTGTTCCATCTCCAGGCTGAGGTGTCCCCGGTCCCTCGTCCCCCGTCCCCCTGAGGTGCCTGCCTATTTTCCAACTGATGCCCCTGCAGTGTTCTCTCCATGTAGATGCAGGTGAGAAGTGGGGCCTTGGACTTTGGCCTGTGGCCCTGTGGCCCACGGACACTGAGGACTGGCCAGTGTCCCTTGAACTGCACAATTGTATATATCTGTTACATTGCATATTTCTTATTCGTACTGTGTTGATCTTATTACACTCACTTTAGGAAATTCCTGTTGTCCTTGCATTATTCATCCGAGGTACGGGGTAAATATGTTTTAGTCCTGCAGCTGATTGTGTGTATGGTTTTGGGGGTGGGGGGGTGTAGTGTGTGTGTGTGTGTCACTCTCTTTTTTCTCCCCCCTCCCCTGTGTGCTAGGAGGCTGTACTCACCATCGTCATCTTCGCCATCGTTGGTGTTTGTGGTGGAGCAGGACATAGAAGAGCATGGGGAAGACATGCAGCTCAGGCTCCATGGCGGCATAGTTTTTCCCTGTGTCTCCAATAGTGAGTCCTTTCTCTTCTGTGCAGTGTTTCCGCCAGGCGTTTGATCTAGTTGGTACAGCCCCGGAAAAGGTGGTGAATTGTGTGGTTTTACTATGGGGGGCTGAATATTGACTTCTGCCTGGCTGTAGGTGGCTACCGTTGTGTTGGCTGTTGTGTCTGCCCTGGCGGTGGGAGTGGTAAAGTGGCTGTCTATCTGAGTTCTCACTGCCATGGTCATAATTTGGCGGTAATTACTGCCAGCCTGTTGGCGGTATTACTGCCATTTTTACACCATCTGCCAGGGTTGTAATGAGGACCTTAGTGCCAAAATCAATTGATAAACATACAGAAATAATATTGGCTGACTGAAGCAGTGAAAGAATCCGTATCTAATCAAAGCTTGTGCCACTACACATTCCAAAGTTACAGTACAAATTAACAGCAAAAATAACTGCGCAAATAATATTACATACATTTAGATTCAGCAAAGAAAAGACATCAACTGTTATTACACGTAGCGAACTTCATCAGTGAGAACCCTAACTAACATGATAAGCATGCAGAAACAATACTGGCTGACAAAATCTCCTAAAGAACCGCAATTTAATCAAGGCTTGGACCACTACACATTGTTACGTTACAGTACAAATCAATAGCAAGAATAACTGCGCAAGAGAAATGGCATACATTTAGATTCAGCAAAGCAAAGACATCAACTGTTATTATGGCCCTCATTATGACCCTGGCGGTCGGTGTTAAAGCGGCGGTAATACCGCCAACAGGCCGGCGGTAAAAAAAATGGGATTTTGACCCTGGTGGTAACCACCAACATGGACAGACACTTTAACACACCGACCGCAAGGGTGGTAACGGGCGCTGGGCTGGAGACTTCGGTCTCCTGCCTTGCGGCCATCACAATCCCACCCTAAGGATTACGACCTGGCCTACCGCCAAGGTTTTCGTGCCAATCTTACTGCCACGAAAACTATGGCGGTGGGCACAATCAGTACCAGGGAATCTGTTCCCTGGCACTGATAGGGGTCTCCCCGCCCCTCCCCAGAGTCCTCCCCCACCCTTCCCCTTCCTCTAATGCCCCCACACATGTACACACCCACATGCGCACCTCTATACACACATGCACACACGCATACCCACATCCACCCACGCAAGCACACATACATGCCCACACACTGCAACACACACCAACATACTTTGTCGTCCACACGCATTTACAACACAAAACATACACTCCCATTCAGTCATTCATGCACTCATTCAATGCGACTCACACCCGCATGCACGCATACCAAACCATACACACACACACCCTACACAACACCCCCACAGACGCACACAACGCCCCTCACCCCCCTCTCCTGTCGAAGAACCTGACTTACCTGCTTGCAGGGCGTCCTCCGGCTGGAGACGGGATGCGGTGCTGCTGTCAGCAGCAGGGTCCGCCAACAAAACACCACCAGGCCGTATCATTGCTCATGATACGGTCAGCGGTGTTTTGCTGGCGTGGCGGTGCTGCTGACAGCAGTGCCGCCTTACCGCCGTCCGCCGCCATGACCGTTGACGGTCATAATATGCGTAGAAGGCTAGTAGCCACGGCGGCAGTATGTTGGCGGCGACCGCCGTGGCGGTAGGTGGCAGTTATCGACAAAGTTAAAATGAGGGCCTATATGTGGCGAGCCTCATCAGTGAGCATTATAACTAACCTAACTAGAATGGCATCTTTGGGCTTCATGCAAAACATTTTAGCCAACATCTCTTACCTAGTGGCAGTGTTTGTGAAAGGTTTCTAAACAAATACGACGCTCATATCAGCTGCTGTCTGGCAAGTTTGGAGGTAATCCATCAAGCGGGGTTGGGAAAAAGGGAGGGGTCCCAAAAAGTGTTTTCTTCATGTCAATTTCCATAGGGATTTTTAACAGGAATAGCAGGAAAACAACTAGATGGATTTATACCAGATTTGTCAGAAAGCTAGCTCTTGGTCCAGAAACCGACCTTTTTGTCATTTGGTGTAAATCCCTCCAGTAGTCTTTTATAGGGACACGGATCCTCTGCGGATCCTCCTCGGATGTCGTGATTGTCTGGCCCCATCCTGAAAGGAAAGTTGAGGCATCCATTTTGATCATCGGGACTCGGTTTCCAGCAGAGAAAATAAAGATAAAGAATGATAGAAGGGGTCAAAGTAGAGTTACCCTGATCTCATAGGACTAATGGAGGAGGTCTGAGAGGGACCTCTCATGGTCAAGAAATTGTCCAAAAACCCATTTTTTCACCACGCGAGGAAACATGGATTCTCCTTGTATCCTCCTGGGATTCTCCCTGGATCCTCACGGATTTCGGTAGATTCGGGTGAATTATGAGAGGATTTGGGGATCCAGATCCCAATTTGAAATAAAACATACACTCACTAAGAGTTCCACACACCTACTCACACACTCATTCACACACCCAAACACCAATGTACACACCCACACAACCACTCACAAACACCTACTTACACACCCATACAGCAACTCACACAGCCACTCACACACCTACTCACAGACCCACAAAACTACTCACACACCCACTCACAAACTCACACAGCTACTCACACACCCACTCAGACAGTCACACAACCATTTACACACCCACACACCCATTCTCACACCTATACAGCCACACACACCCACTCTCACATGGACTCATGGACCCTCAAAACTACTCACTCACCACTCACAGACCTTCACAGCTTTCACACACCCACTTACACACTCACACAAGCACGCACACACCCACTCACACACCCATACTGCCACTCACACACCCACTCACAGATCGTCAAAACCACTCACACACCCACTCACAGAGACACACAGCTTTCACACACCCACTCACACACCCTTTTACATACTCACACAGTTACCAACACAACCATAGCCACTCACCCACCCACTCATAGTCCCAGAAAACCATTTACACACCAACACAGCCGCTCACCCACCTACTCCCACAGTCACTCTCACACCAACTCACAGACTCATGCAGCCAGTCACACACGCACTCGTACAGCAATCACACACTCACACACCCACTTACACATCCACACACCTCTCACACACCTCCTCACTCACCCAGGTTTCAGGGACATTATAGTTATGAAATAGCATTACAAACATAGAAATTAACTGAAAAAACAAATGTTACAGGGGCATTATAGTTAGGAAATAAAAAATTTAAAAAAACAAGAAATTCACAAAAAAAGACTAAGGTTACAGGGACACGTTATAGTTAGGCTTGGATTCCACTCATACAAAACCATTGAAATCCGGCAGTTATAGTTAGAGTTATTTCAAGTAACTATAACTTGCGGCATAAGGTAACTGAATTAAATTTACAGAAAAAAATGGCTAAATTGATGTTATAGCTTGGTGTTGAAATGAGATAAGAACGTACATTTAAAAACTGTAAAAAACTGCACTTGGCATTTGTAGTTTAATGAACTAACTTCAACTTGCACTCTGTCATGAACTGCTTATTACATCACATATGACATTAATCATGACATGTTAAATGGCGTCATTGATAAAATTACTGATGAAGTTTCAATGATTTTAATGACCGCTAATAATATCACTGATGACATTGTTCAGTGATTGTGACAATGTGCAGTAGGTCTTGTGGCCTAAAAGTATTTCAAGAGGATAAATTTGTCCCCAATTTTCTATGACCAATCAACGTACAATTGACATGATCTTAGGCAACATGCTGGACACATAGGATAGCCATCAACTAATCACATATTTGTGTGTTTGGGTTGTTGGACAACCTCATAGACAACCCTTCATATTTTGGTAAAATACTCTACACAGAATCCTGCGATAAGCAGAATGGCTTGCAGCCAAATTGCTGTCCTTGCAAACCACATTGAGTTAAACCATCTTCAAATGACCCTCTCCCCATATTACAATATTATCCAACAATGCAACAATGCAATGCATCAAAATCTAGAATTACCTCATCATAATCAAATTTAAATCATGGAATTTATCATTAGCACTGTATAACAAATATTTCACATGGACACATGTCCAGACATCCACTGGTATATAATTTCTTGTTAACAAAAGCTTTGGTTTTCTTCACAGATTTTTGGCAACGGGCTTTGGCTTAAAGTCACCACCTATTTTGAAACATGCCTCTACAACCCATAGAGAGTGTGCTCAGCCTTTAGACTTGTTTAACATGGAGTACTGCTTGCACCCAAAATAATACTGGTAGATAAACCCCACATATATACATACAGGATTCTATGTTTTTTTTAATGAATATAGGCCCTTTAGTATAAACTTACTGTTTGAAAATGATCTAGGTTTTTTAGAGTAATTGTTAAGTTTACATTATAAATCATTGCATGCTGTCACCTTCTTTCTAAGTCACTTATTGAGACACACAAACACATCAACAATCCTCATGCAGCAGTTCTCTCTCCAACTGCTACCCACCCCTAGAAACTTCCCTTATCATATAGAACCTGCCACATACCATGACATAATAACATTCTACATCTAATAACATGACGACCTGATGACATGCTTGGCATTCTTCAAACTGATGTCAAACCAGTATCTGGTAATAAAGGCAGATATGTAACAACACATATGGAAGAGTGGAAAAGTGTTGATATAACACACCTTCCCCTTTGTAGCTGAACAAAGACTAATACCAAAAGAATATACAACATCCAATTGCAAGAAGTATGTTATATTGTAAATTCTAAATTGCACAATATTTCTTTAATGCATTTTAATATGCGACTGTCGCTTTATCACACCGAATAAATAAGCTGAGAACATTCTTAAACACCAAAAGTACACCAGCTTATATTGTAATCAAAGAGCAGGGTGTCACGCCATGTCTTTGGTTGAAACAATGGTGCAAAGAGACAGAGAAGGATGGGAGCTTAGCATTTCCTGCTAAAGGAACATTTAATTTGAGGAGCTTAGAGAATTGAGGAGGGGGTTGTATGATCTGAAACCCCCCCAAGACCAGCACAGTTTGAGGCATTGACAATAATTGGGAATTAGTAGCCAGACAGTAACAGTAACAGAAATTTGAGAGGAGGATGAATAAGGCAGAAAAGACACTAGTGGAGGCTAGATGGGACCATTCTCAGAAATTGTGGAGAGCCAAGACTTTACAGGGTATTAAGTAATTCCCAACAATTACAGAGGATAGCAAGGGAGAAGGAAGGAAAGCTACCAGAAAAACAAACAGGAGCCCTTCCGAGAGTAGGGAGTGGAGACCAAAGGATTCTAGAGGATCACTGACATTTGAGGAAGAGACAGACGATGATGAGTTTATTTTACAGTTATTGAGAAATCGTCCTCCACCTTATGCAGCACAAGCGAGTGGTCCAAGCACTAGGGTAAATCCTTCAGCTCCGACTCAGGTTAACATGACTACAAGTTCAATGCAGGTTGATCCTAGTATGACACAGAGCCCAAGGCAGAGCAGTCTCAATGCACCTATTACTCTGGTAGCACAGAACCATGTGCCACAGTCAAATGTCCCGAGAATTTACCCTGATGTACCTATTTTGGAAACTGCCACAAACCTAATTGTACCTACAGGACAGGTTTTTCTGAAACTGATGTTGGTTCAGACAGAGCCAATTCTACTTTTAGTACCTCAAGTGCAGTCACCGGTAATGCCAAAGTACACTCCAATAAAAGGGACCCAGACAGAGACATCTGTGTTGATGAGTCAGAATATGGGAACTATACACCGACAGAATTTGAGTATCAGACTCAGCCTAGATACTGTGTCTGTACCTCTCACCATTGGTCCAGTTGTACCTTTGTTTGTGCAAGAGAAAAACAGTGATGATGGACAGAGAGTCCCGAGTCAGAATTGAATGGGGGGGGTGGGGTTACTGAGAATATCTGAGTAGTCTCTGATGTGGGACAGTCCTTTGAGAGATCGAGATCATTGCTAGACCTTAGTCCATTCGGACACTGTGCTAGGGTCGAATGTTAGTCAGAGTCTGAAATTTCTGACACGGCAATCCCCGAACACAGTGGTGCAACAAGTGCCACATGCCCAGGCCAATAACATGTCGCTGCAAGGTTTGACTGCCCAACTGTTGACTGAATGGCTAGACAAGCTGAATACCCCACAAAGTGCTCCCAGGGGAGAGAAGTACTTGAACTATACGAGACTAGGAATGGAAGCGGGTGAGCTCATTGAGGGAATTATGGGTATGAACAGATTAGAGTCCTACACAGAAAAAAAACTGAGATATCTGTGCCCAAAAATTACAAGGGAAGTGAGCAATGTCTATCAAAGGTTAGCAGACCTGTTAGAGAAGTACGGCATATAAATAGAGAAAACAAAGCGTTTGAAAAGGCGTTGCAGGTTAGATTTTGACACAAAAGACTTCGAACACATGAGATCTGCAGGAATGAGGACACATCTTACGGAGTTACTCCAAAGTGTCTCAACATGGGGAGCCTTAGACAAGTAGGAAAGCAGATGGGCAAAGAAAAGAGATAAAAGGAAAAGGGATTCTGTGGAGCTGACTGCTAATGTGCAGCAGGGCAAGGACTCAGTGAAAGTTTAACAATGAGAGAGATTCCAGGAGGGAACCTGAAGTGGCATTCTGTCCTTTACTAATTACTATCCCAGGTTGAGAGAGAAGCCAGTAGAATGGTGTCAGCAGACAGACAGGTTTGTAAAACTTGCAAAGTGCCTGTGGGAAGACTTGAACACTCTATTAGAGATAGTAGTTCTAGCTGATCTGTGGATGGAGTGTAAGAGGAGTATAGATTGGCTGACAAAAGAACCAGAGAGAGATCACGTTACAGGTGCGCCATCTCCTGAAGTAATGAAATATTATTATAAAGTGATTGAATTCTTGGAGATGAGAATTTTGCCCAAGAACATTGACTGGCAGAGATTAGACAAGAAATCCCAGGAAGCCTAAGGAGTCGATACATGCATATGATGAGAGATTATTTCAGGCATTCAAGCATTACAGTAGTACAGAGGTAATTGAGTCGAAAGATATGATTCATTTTGTGTTCAGAATTGTGGAAGGATTGAGACCTGAAATTAGCCAGATGATTAAGAATCATTTGATTTGCTGGCAAGCAAAGCCGATTGATGAGGTGTTGCAGTATGCAAGACACTGTAGTGACAAGATTGAGTTGAAGCAGAGAAAGCTGAAGGAAAAGGCGATGGTGATAGTGAAGCGGCACAAACAGGTATGCAGGAAAATTTTCCACAGCAACAGCAGGAGCAGGGAAATGTGGTGTTTCAAAATCAGATGAGAGGTAGAGGTCGCGGAGGAACTGGTAATGAAAACCACAGTCCTGATTTAAATACTATAGCGATTCAGAATGATGTGCAGGGAAGGAAGAGAGTGTTGCCTTATCACGCATACAGAGCGGTCGGACAGTGGAAGCAGGAGTGTCCGATGATGGTGCAGGAAGGTGTAATTCAGCAAACAAGTGACATCAATTTGTTTCAAAACATGAGAGGACCGAGAATGAGAGGTCGTAATGCGAATTTCCATAATAATATGAACCAGATGCAAATTTTTCAGCCCGTGCGGCAGGTGCAAATGCCACATGCACACATGATACAGTTGCAGCCAATGCCACAGCAGGTTCAAATGGTACCTAGACAGCAAATTCAAATACCTCAAGCCCCAATTGAACAGCAGCAGGTGATGCTTCCTCAACAGGAAAAGCTCAAAGGTCCAACCAAAGTAATAACACGATTCACCACTTCCCGTTACACAGTGAGAATGGAATAAACAATGATTGGGTGAGCGAGAGTTCGAATGAAGAGAAACATTTGCTTGCAGCTTCTTTAGAAGTAGATCAGAAAGGCCGATATTTGAAGGGAAAGGTAATGGGTCAGAAGGTTTCATTCTTGGTTGACACAGGAGCTACACGCTCTACAGTGAGAAATGCTGAAGTTCCCGATCTTGCCCCTCTCAGGAAAGACGGTCCAGATTGTAGGAGTAGCAAATCAGTATTTGACCAACCCAATTACAGAACCCGTTCAGGTTACAATTGGCAACTTTAAATACTTGCACAAATTTGTAGTCTGTGATTCAAGTCTAGTATCTCTACTTGGAAGAGACTTGTGTAAAAAAAGGTGCTCGATTCCCTGCTCAAATGATGGAATTGCGATGCAGTCGAATAGTGATGATGAGGATGACCCAGCTCCAGAGACCGAGTGTGAAACGATAAATGAGGAGCACCTCCTGATTAATTTCTTTCCAGTGTTCACAGTGAAGGAGCTTCCTCCTGGTCTACAGGGAACGGTTAAGGAGAAAGTGTGGGATCTGACAGGGAAAGAAATAGGTTTGATAAAGGGAGTTGAGCCAGTTGAAGTTCCTGTAAAGCCGAACACACTTTTTCCTCAGGTTCTCCAGTACCATATGCCACAGGATACCCTTATTAAAGTCGCACACATAATTGTACAATTTATAAAACAAGGGGTTTTGAAAGAACTGTTGAGCAGCCCATGTAATTCACTGATAATGCGATTGAAAAAGCCCTGTAGGAAAGTTTAAATTGTCCAGGATTTGAGAAAAATGACTTTGTGATCAAATGTTGCCCCGTGGTGCCAAATCCAGCTGTGGTTCTGTTTCAGATTCCATGTGATGCTGAATGGTTCGCTGTCATAGCTTTGTCACAAGCCTTCTTTTCTGTGCCTCTTCATGAGGATAACCAATTTCTCATATGTTTGAAATTTTTAGACTGAGTTTACTGTTGGTATCGAATTCCTCAAGAGTCATCTTTCATATTCAATCAGATCTTGAAAAAGAATTTGGAGTTGTTGGAATTGCCTTTCTAATCGACCTTGGTACAGTACAATGATGACTTATTGATTACGTCCAGAACAAGGGACAAGTGCAAGTATGACACTATTGCCTTATTGAACCATTTTCGAAACAATGGTCACAAAGGCCCTCATTACAACTCTGGCGGTAAATCCCACTTTCCACTGTGATGAGGACCGCCAACATACCGCTGCGGTTGCGGAATTCCGCTACAGGTATTACGACTCACAGCTCGGAATCTGCCACAATACAGACACCCACACAAGTCCGCCACACCAAAGGTCAGTGATAAACCTGCGATACCAAAACCCACACCGTCATGCCAACAGGAATACGCCCACACAATCACAACCCATGAATCAACGTGCGGTCTTTCAACCGCGGTAATCCATTGGCGGTACACACCGCTGCGCTCTAAATACACACACATTTACAAAACACAACCACATTGGACAATTCGAAATACACACACCTGATACCCATTCACACACCACTCCCACACACCCAATCCAATATAAAGCACACACCCACATAACCCACAAACCCTTACAACCGAAACTTTGAAAGACGGCCAGAGAGAGAGATTAGCTAACACAACACCAGCATCCACAGACACACAACACCATCACTTATACAACATCCACGCACCTCAAACAACACACACCAACACATCCCCTCACACATCACAACAGACAGCACCGAGAGGAGGAGCTCAGGGTCATGGTGGAGGAAATCATGCGGGTAGAGCCACAGCTATTCAGATCACAGGTGCAGCAGACATCCATTGCTAGGAAGATGGAGCCATGGCGGAGAATCGTGGACAGGGTCAATGCTGTGGAACAGTATCCAAGAACACAGGATGACATCAGGAAGAGGTGGAACGACCTACGGGGGAAGGTACGTTCCGTGGTATTCAGACACCAGATTGCTGTACAGAGGACTGGCGGTGGACCCCCACCTCCTCCCCCACAACTAACAACATGGGAGGAGCAAGTCTTGCCAATACTGCATCCTGAGGGCCTCGCAGGAGTAGCAGGAGGACTGGACTCTGGTAAGTAATATCTTAACTACTTTATCCCCCCATCCCACCTGCATGCCATCACATACTCCCACCCTCACCCTCACACCCATCATCCCAACACCCCATATATACCCCACTACCACAACCCACACATCCCAAAATCAAGGCCTGCATGTAACACCAATGCATGGACACCCATCACCAAAGCATGTCCAGTAGAGAGACTCACTCATGCCCCAAAATCACCAATCACACAAGGGCCACAGCAATAATGCAAGCACAAGAGTAGAGGTTAACTCACCATTGCACAAGATGGCACACACAGATACTAAGATTATGCATTCACACCCCAACAGGACCCCTACCCAACGTCGCCGGACAGGAGGTGCCAGACATATCCAGTCCCCCCATAGAAGAGGCCCACTGTGACGACAGCAGCTCTGCATGCCTGGATAAAGATGACCAGCCCGGCCCATCAGGGACCTCAGGACAGTCGGTTCCCCTGACACAGTCACAAACCACCACTGAACCTCCCCCCTCAGGAAACACCGCGATAGCACCAAGCCAGCGGGCCCATCCCTCTCTCTCCAGGACACATCAATCAGCAGTGTGTCCACCACTACAGGGAACCCAGGCAAACCCACCAACCCAAGAAAATCAGGGACCTGGGTGCAGTGGCACTGGGCACACGGTTGAAGGGGACAGAGGCACAGGATAACAGGGAAGTTGGGAGGATTGCTGTGCGACAGGGGGAGGACAGGCCCAGGGAACCCACTCTCCACGAGGCACTCTCCAACATAATGGGATATTACCACCATTCCCAGGAGACCGTGGGCACTGTACTGGCCAAGTTTCAGGAGACCCAGCGGCTGCAGGAGGAACACTACCTGGGGATCAGGGAGGACTTGAAGTCCATCAACACCACCCTGGTCACTATTTCAGGGGTGCTGGCAGACCTTGTCAACACCAGGAGGGACACAGTGGCACACCAACGGGCCCCTGACACTAGACTGGATGATGAACAGCCCTCCACCTCCGCCGGAGCTAGTGGACAGGAGGCACTGCCACAGGAACAACAGGCCACCAGCACCCCACCCCCTGCAGAAGGGGAACCTTCCCCGCAAATGGCCCCTGAGATCCAGGAACAAGACAGAGAACATTGCCAAGACTCCCGCCAGGAAATAAGACGCCCCTGAATGTCACCCTTCTGTCCCACTTTGACACCCTGTCCACCTTAAACTAAAATTGCTCCACTTCCTATGCCCCAATGGAAAATGCACCTGTGAAACAAATAGACTGGACTCTGCCATGGACATTCCTCCACCATACCCCAGCCCATTTCACGCCCCCCTCAACTTATTTACACAGAAATAAACACCCTTGAATCACAATACAATCTGGAGTCAGTCTGTGCTTTCACAAATGTGTAATTGCAAAACCTCTGGAATATAGCAATGTCAATGTACTTGTTCACATACCAATGAAACACAGCTGTAGGCCAGTAGTAAACATAGCAAAGGGCACAAAGTGGGACCAGATCTGTGAAATGGAAAGGCAAAGTAACACGTCAGGGTCCATACACTGAATGAAAATGACAGACTTATGCTAGCTCCAACAATAGTATGAGATGTGGGAAGCAGTTACATCTTCTTACCTGTGTCTCACTGGAAGTGTTGCATGATGATGTTGTTTCGGTTGTCTACAACTTCTTCTTCTGCCTCCTCTTCTTCACTGTCCACAGGCTCCACAGCTGCCACAAGACCACCATCTGGCCCATCCTCCTGCAGAAAAGGCACCTGGCGTCCCAAAGCCAGGTCGTGCAACATACAGCAGGCGACGATTATCTGGCACACCTTCTTCGGTGAGTAGTATAGGGAGCCACCTGTAATATGGAGGCACCGGAATCTGGCCTTCAGGAGGCTGAAGGTGCGTTCTATAATCCTCCCAGTTCGCCCATGTGCCTCATTGTAGTGTTCCTCTGCCCTTGTCCTGGGATTCCTCACTGGGGTCAGTAGCCATGACAGGTTGGGGTAACCAGAGTCACCTGCAAATGGTGAGGGACAACTGTTAGACAGACACTAACCCTTAGGGACAACCCCAGACCCAGAAAACTATGTCAACTGTGTTGGAACCTTGGGCTCACCTATTAGCCACACACGGTGCCTCTGGAGTTGCCCCATCACATAAGGGATGCTGCTATTCCTCAAAATGTAAGGGTCATGCACTGAGCCAGGATACTTGGCATTCACATGGGAGATGTACTGGTCTGCCAAACACACCATCTGCACATTCAGTGAATGGTAGCTTTTCCGGTTTCTGTACAGCTGTTCATTCCTGCGGGGGGACAAATGCCACATGTGTACCATCAATGGCTCCAATGATGTTGGGGATATGTCCCAGGGCATAGAAGTCACATTTCACTGTGGGAAAATCCTCCACTTGAGGGAAAACGATGTAGCTGCGCATGTGTTTCAGCAGGGCAGATAACACTCTGGACAACACGTTAGAGAACATTGGCTGGGACATCCCTGATACCATGGCCACTGTTGTTTGAAAAGACCCACTGGCCAGAAAATGGAGTTTAGACAGAACCTGCACTAGAGGGGGGATTCCTGTGGGATGGCGGACAGCTGTAATCAGGTCTGGCTCTAACTGGGCACACAGCTCCAGGATTGTTGCACGATCAAGCCTGTATGTGATAATGATGTGTCTCTCTTCCATTGTCGACAGGTCCACCAGGCGTCTGTACACCACAGGATGCCGCCATCGCATCACCTGCCCCAGCAGACATGCCCCATGGAGGAGAACAGCGAGCAGAGGGTCATCCAACACTTAGGTATCACAATGTGTAATTTGGTAAAACATAGGAAATTTGCAATGTGCCTTTATCTGTCCGCGTTCCAAGCCTAAATAGGTGTGACGCAGTTTTTTTCCATGCCATGTGGCACCCTGAAACAGCGGCTGCCTGACCTGTAAGGTGGGACAAGGGGAAATGAGGTAACTGCGCTAGCGTTGTA
Source organism: Pleurodeles waltl (assembly GCF_031143425.1). NCBI lineage: Eukaryota > Metazoa > Chordata > Amphibia > Caudata > Salamandridae > Pleurodeles > Pleurodeles waltl. The sequence continues at coordinate 916,645,045 of NC_090444.1, read as the reverse complement.
CACCGTCGCGGTGGGCGGTCGAAGAACGCGGCGCAATTCAGCATTGGTTAACATTGGGCCTTATGGGTCCAGGAGCCAATGACGATGTATGCAGGCGGTGACGGTACGCAGAGCTGCGGACGTGGCTGCCATTTTCTATCTGTTCACTCACTTGATACCTGACCTTCAATAGGAGAAGACCTACACTGCAAGTGCTGCTGTGACCTGTGTCTGGGAGCGATGATGGCTACAGTGTCTGGGCAAAGGGCCCTCACTTCGGAGGAGTTGGAGAAACTGGTGGATGGGGTCCTCTCCCAGTAAACGCAACTGTACGGTCCTCCAGACAAACAGGTGAGTACACAGTGAGCATGGTGGATGGCACATGAATATATGGAGTGTCGTGGTTGGAAGAGGGTAGGGAGGGGGACAGGCCAGCATCTGAGGATAGTGTTTTTGTATGTATGTCTGGGCCAGGGTGGGAGGTGTTTTGCAATGTGTGAGATGAAATGTACAGGATAGAAACATCCATTTATACTTCACTTTTTCTCTAGGTCAGCGCCCACCTGAAGAAGGGTATTTGGCGTGCCATCGCCAAGGACGTCCGGACCCTGGGGATCTACCATAGATGGAGCACCCACTGCCTTAAAAGATGGGAGGACTTGCGCCGCTGGAGCAAGAAGACGGCGTAGGCCCAGCTGGGGATGGCCTCCCAACGTGGAAGGGGTGCCCGTCGCACCTTGACCCCCCTGATGTACTGGATCCTGGAAGTGACCTATCCGGAGTTGGATGAGCATTTGAGGGCATCACAGCAGCCGCAAGGGGGTGAGTAGACTCTAGTTTAGCTGACTCTGCGCACTTTACGAGGTGTCTGGGTGGTCGAAGTGGGCTATGGGTTCCCCTAGTCCAGGGCGAACTTGGTAGGCTATGTCGCTTGTTAGGCAGGCTCTGTGGCACCCCAACCCCACTACTGGTAATAGCCATTTACACCTAGTGAGGCTCCTGTGACTTCCAGGTGTGCAGCAATTGGGCTTAGGCCTCGTCCCCCATGGGCATGTGAATTTGCTAAGAAATGTTATTGCATGACTTAGTGCATAGGGCTGCTCCCTGTGTGTTGTGTCCACCAACGGTAGTGGTGGTGCATGCACTGAACATGTGTTTCTTCTGTCTTCCCCCCCTTTTTGTTTCGTCTCCCTGTTCTTGCATGCATTAGCATCATCTGGCGGAGGAGCAGTGGCACCGGAGAAGGAGGGAGCTGCAACCCACATGGCCCTGGAGGGTGAAGCAACAGAGTCTGAAGCCACCAGTGGGACGGAGGGCGAGGGGAGCTCCATGACGGGGACAGGAGCATACACCAGCGACAGCGACTCCTCCTCTGATGGTAGCTCACTTGCGGTGGCAGACACCTCTGTGCCCACAGCATCAACAGGTACAGCCGCCACCCCCCTACCAGCACCGCACTCCCAGCAGCCCCTCAGTGTGTGTCCTGTGCCCGCTCACCCAGGAGGGTGGGCATCTCCTTCGCCCCAGGCACCTCAGGCCCTGCCCCAGTCAGCTCTGCTGCCCTCAGTGAGGAGGCTATTGACCTCCTGAGATCCCTCACTGTTGGTCAATCCACCGTTTTGAATGCCATCCAGGGTGTTGAGAGGCATTTGCAACAAACAAATGCATACCTGGAGGGCATTCATTCTGGCCAGGCGGCCCAACAGAGAGCATTTTAGGCTCTGGCCTCAGCACTGATGGCAGCCATTGTCCCTGTGTCCAGTCTCCCCCCTCCAACTTCCTCCACCGACCCAATCCCCTGTACCTCAGCCTATCCCAAGCACACCATCAGACCAGCATGCACACTCATCAACACACAAGAGTGGACATGGCAAACATAAGCACCACACATCCCACAAGAACTCCCACAAGCACCATCCCCATGCAGACACAGCAACATCTACTGCCTCCACTGTGTCCCCCTCCTCCACGTCCTCCTCCTCCCTCCCTGTCTTGTCTCCACTCATACCTGCATGCACTACATCCTCAGCCACTACCTGCGTCACTAGCACGCCCATCACCACACACCGCCCACGTGCAATCCCCACCCCCACTGCCATTCACACATACCCAGTGTCCTCTCCCAGTGTGTCTGTGAGCCCTCCTTCCAAAGTACACAAATGCAGGCACACACCCACCCAACAGCCATCCACCTCAAAACAGCCTCCGGCCCATGCACCTTCACCCAAATTCAGCAAACGTACACCTCCTACAACCACCCCCTCTTCCTCCACTCACAAACCCCCTCCATCTTCCCGCCCCAGTGTGTCAAAGAAGCTTTTCCTGGCTAACATTGACCTCTTCCCTACACCCCCGTCCTTCCCTTAGAGCCAGGCTTTCCAGGTCCCAGCCCAGCACGTCAGCCACCAAATCCCCAGGCACAGTGGTGCCAGCAACTGCAGTGTCATCGAGTGCACCACCCATCAGGGCTGCCAGTGTGCCACCTAGCGAGGCCAAGGACATTCCGCCTCCTGCCAAGGTGAAGAATGTGCCCACATCCCAGAGGGAGAAGCTGCACCGACCATCCACCAAGGGCTCCTCCAAAACAAAAGGGGACAGTGGCAAAACACCTTCAGCACCATCAAAAGTGCGGAAGGGACACAGCCGAAGAGCAGGTCAGGACAGGGCACGGTGGCTCCAACTTAGGCACTAGCGTCACCCCTTCTGTCAACCACTACACCAACCAGTATGGCGGCAAACACCACCACCAGCACCGCCACATGCACCGCCACCTGCACCGCCACCTACACCGCCACCTGCACCACCACCAGATCCGCCACCTGCACTGCCACCTGCACCACCACCTGCATGTCTGCAGCCTCAGCAACAGTCCCCAGCATCTTCCCCAGTGGGCAACCATCAGAGCCTGCAGGAGACATCCTGCTGTGTCCCTCAACAGGTGCTGACACATGCACCACCACCAGCACCTCCAACACAGACACCGCCGCAAGCACCGCCACCAGCCCCGTGACGTGCTCAGACAGTGGCACCCCAGCTGACATGGCTACCATCCCCAGTGGGAAGCCGTCCGAGGCTGGAGGAGACTTCCTGGACCCTGCCCAGCTTCCATGAGGCATGACTGTCATCACTGTTTGCACCTGCAGGTGGAAGGCATAGCCGCAGCAGGGTGGGGTATGTCTCTGCCTCCATGGCGAATCATGCTACCTGTTCCTAGGCAATCTTGTGGCACACACACCCATGTGAGGAAATGGGACTAACCACACTGCATGTGGAGCAGTCTCGGCACCAAGCCCCCTCCAGAACCAGTGGAGAAAGGCATCCACTACCTCAGTCCTTGGCAGGATGAAGCACTCTGGGCACAAACCCCCCCCCCAGAACCAGTGGAGAAAGGCATCCACTACCTCAGTCCTTGGCAGGATGAAGCACTCTGGGCACAAAGCCCCCTCCAGAACCAGTGGAGACTGTTATCCACTTAAGAGACTGTGGCTTTGCACTCCCCAGGACAAAGCAGTGGGCAAACCACCCACTGGAAAGACTTGAGAGACTGTGGCTTTGCACTCCCCAGGATAAAGCAATGGGCATGGAGCCCCCTCGTGCAGCAGTGGCAGCGTGTGTTCATCCGGCTGAGGTGCCCCTCTTCCCTTCCCCTTGAGGTGCCTGTTTAATTTAGATCTGATGCCCCTGCAGTGTTCTCTCCGTTTCGAGTTAGGTATCTTGTGTGGGCTTCAACCATGCACTTTGGGACCACTGGTATATGGACAATGATTGGAACACTATCCGGACTTGTGCAGTTGGTGTACATATATGTATATACTGATTTTTGAAGTTTCACTATCTGATTTTTCCTGATTACACTCGTTACAATCATTTCCTTTTGTCCTTGCGTTCTTCCAGAGGGTGAGGGGGTGTATATGTAATGTTACTGTATGTATTTGTGTGTGTGGTGTTGTGGGTGAGGGTATTGTGTGTTGCGTGTGTGTGTCACTCTCTTTTCCCTCCCATCTCCCCTGTGTTGTGGGTGCAGTACTCACCGTGGTAGTCGACGGCGTCTGTCCTGCTCCTGATACAGCAGGAGGAAGACCAGCATGGGCAGGACGTGTAAACTCTGGCTCCATGGCGTCCTGGTTCCTCGTTGGGTGTCGAGAGGTGAGTGGTTTCCCTTCTGTGTACTGTTTCCACTGTGCTTTTTATAGCGTTGGTTCTGCCCCGGAAAAGGTGGCGGATAGGCGTGGGCGGTACTTTGTCCTCCGCCTGTCTGTTGGCGGTGACCGCCACGCTGTTTGTTTCTACTGCCGTGGCGGTCGGAGTGTTAAAGTGTCTGTCTATGTTGGCGGTTTCCGCCATGGTCGTCATTCAATTTTTTTTCTGTCGGCCTGTTGGTGGTATTACCGCTGCTTTAACACCGTCCGCCACAGTTGTAATGAGGGCCAAAGTGTCTCCACTTAAATTACAATGCTATCAGAGAGAAGTGAAATACTTGGGTCACCAGAATGAATAAGAAAAATATCCAGAGAAAGGGTCACAGCCATATTGCAGATGAGTCACCCAGCCACACAGAGAGATGTTAGGATGTTCCTTGGGATGGTAGGCTATTGTCGCCAATAGAGTCCCATTATTTCAGTCATTTCTAAGCCATTGTAGAAACTGACTCATAAAGAAGTCACTGATCCCCTGGTTTTAGGTCAGGCCTGCATCAAAGCTTTTTCTGATTTGAGAGAGAGTCTGTGCAAAGCTCCGGCTCTGGGTATGCCTGACTATACAAAGTCCTTCACGTTGTTTTGTTATCAGCGTGATGCATGTTCTTTGTCTGTCTTGATGCAGTTCCATGGAGGTGTAAACCGCCAAGTAGCATATTTTCCAGCTATTTCGGACCCAGTCGCAGCAGCTTTACGAGCCTGTTTGCGTGCATTTGCATCGGTTAGACATAGCCTCGCACAGTGTGAAGGCGTTGTGATGGGACACCCCCTAACTGTAATGGTCCCTCACTCAGTTGAAGTTTTACTTACCCGCACCAAAACCCAAAACCTGACAGGTGCTAGTTTGACGTGCTATGAGACAAGTATTCTAGGGTCACCAAATGTGTAATTGAAAAGATGTACAGTGCTGAACCAGGCAACCTTACTTTTGAATGAAAATGTTGAAATTGAAAAGCTGGAAGACATGAGCATGATTGTCTTGAGGTAACTGATCTGTGCTCAAAACCGAGACCTGATATTAGAGACACCCGATTGGAAGAAAATTACCAAATTATCTTGTTAATGGATCCTGACTAAGAGACATTACAGGAGTACTGAGACCAGGATATGCTCTGTGCACAGTTACTGGTATCCTGGAAGCGTATTGGCTTCGAGGGGTATAATCTGCACTGGTAGCACTTACTAGAGCGTGCCATGTTTCTACTCAGCTTAAAGTTACCATCTATACGGATAGCCAGTATGGATTTGGAATAGTCCATGATTTTGGCCAGTTGTGGTCACAGAGAGGTTTCATGCCCTCTTCTTGTTCACCAGTGAGAAATGGTGAGAGAATTAAAGAATTGTTGCATGCTGTTCAAATGCCTGAAAAGTTTGCTGTGGTAAAATGCAGTGAACATCTGAAATCGCAAGATTTTGTCGGTCATTCTGACCGCGGCGGTTGGCGATCGCCGCCCGCCAAGCGGTTCCCGCCGAAAGACCGCACTGCAGTCAAAAGACCGCGGCGGCCATTCCGGCTTTCCCGCTGGGCCGGCGGGCGACCGCCAGAAGACCGCCGGCCGGCCCAGTGGGACAGCCCCTTCAACAATGAAGCCGGCTCGGAATGGAGCCGGCGGAGTTGAAGGGGTGCGACGGGTGCAGTGGCACCCGTGGCGATTTTCACTGTCTGCTAAGCAGACAGTGAAAATCTTTGTGGGGCCCTGTTAGTGGGCCCCTGCACTGCCCATGCCAGTGGCATGGGCAGTGCAGGGGCCCCCAGGGGCCCCACAGCACCCGTTCCCGCCATCCTGGTTCTGGCGGTGGACACCGCCAGAAACAGGCTGGCGGGAAGGGGGTCGGAATCCCCATGGCGGTGCTGCAAGCAGCGCCGCCATGGCGGGTTCCCTGGGCCAGCGGGAAACCGCCGGCTCCCCTTTTCCAACCGCGGCTTTACCGCCGTGGTCAGAATCGCCCAGGAAGCACCGCCAGCCTGTTGTCGGTGCTTCCGCCGCACTCCGCCATGGCGGTCATGGACCGCCAAGGTCAGAATGACCCCCTTTGTGTCAAATGGAAATGGATGTGCAGATCAAGTCGCAAGGTTTTGGGCATTGAACTATATTGTTCAAGGATAAGTGGGAATTGTTACCTGAACTAGATGAAACATGTCAAAGTTTTGTATCACTAGTAATAGATACATTGGAAGAATTGAAAACATTGCAGAATAATGTTGACTGGGAGGAAAAACGCTCATTGAGCAAAATGAAATGTGTACAGCGGCAGGATGAATTGTGGGTTTCAGAAGAGGGTCAATTGGTTCTGTCAAACAGTCTGCTGTCTCAAATGGCTAGGTATTGTCATGGTCAAGCACATGTTGGGAGGGATGCCATGATTCACCTGTTCAAGCATAATTGGTTTAATCCAAAACGTAGACAAGTTGCTGACATTGTTGTGTCATTTGTCAACAAATGAATGCAGGACTAGAGACAGTGGTCAATTTGAGCCACACGGGAAGAGCAGGAGGTCCATTTAGCAGAATGCAGATGGATTTTATTGAAATGCCGGTGTGTGGAGAATTGAGATATGTGTTGGTGATTGTCTGCATCTTTAGTCATTGGATTGAAGCTTCCCCTACACAAAGAAATGAGAGCCTCACAGTAGCGAAATTACTGCTTAGGAAATTGATACCACATTTTGGGTTTCCGATCTTTTTAAAGTCAGATAGAAGAAGTCACTTCAACAATGAAGTAGTTAAATTATTATGTGCAGCCTTAAACATTGAGCAGAAGTTGCATTGTAGTTACCGCCCTGAATCACCAGGACTTGTGGAACAGATAAATGGTGCCTTGAAATCAAGAATTGTGAAAATGTGTGGCTTCACGAATCTGAAATGGCCAGACATACTACAATTCTGATAACAATGAGAAACACCCCCAACAGTAAGACAGGATTGACACCACATAAGATACTCATGGGTAGAGCGATGCGGTTGCCAGCGGTTCCTACAAATGCTCTTGTGAACATAACAGATGATATGGTGTTAGACTATTGCAAGGGTCTGGCTGATGTGGTTTGCTCTTTCTGTCATCAGGTGGAAGCTACCACACTCTAACCGTGTCAAGATCAAGAGCACAACCTGAGAGCTTGCAACTGGGTTGTGATCAGAAAACAGATGAGGAAGATGAGTTTGGAGCCTCGGTGAAAAGGTCCTTTCCAGGAAGTTCTGATCACTACCACAGCTGTGAAGTGCGTTGGAGATCTAACTGGATCCACGCAAGCCACACGAGAAAAGTAGCAGAGAAAGAAGAAGTTTCTAGTTCAACATTGAAAAGAACATTGACTGGGTCTACTGAAAGGAGATAAGTGGCCGGAGTCACAAGCAAAGAGAAAGGAAGAAGTTGTTGTGACAACAATCGAGGAAGAAGTAGATGTGACAAGAAGAGAAGATCTAAGTGAAGAAGAATTGAATGGGGATCGAAAATTGAAAAGAAAGAGAATAGCAAGTCGAAGGTACACGGGTCCTGAATGAGCATTTGCAACAACAACTGAATGGCAAAGAGAATCTTTGTCTTTTTGTTTTGATCAAGACATTCAAGGTCAATATTTTGGCACTTGAAGGAAAGTAACGAACTGAACTGACAGACTATTGAAAACCTGATTTTGACAAAGATCAGTGTTTAATGTGTGCTTATTGTTTCCGGTGCTGAGCACTATCACTTATTTTTGAGGGCCGTCGCTTAGTCTTCTGCCTCAAACTTTTGCGACGAGCAAAAGACACATATGGGAAAGACGTAGGAAGAGAAAAATGAAAAAGCATCACAAAGGTATAAAGCAGAAAGCTGCCAGACTGAGCTGAAGGGGCAGGGAGTGGCTTTAAATGGATTGAAGAGGCCCGAGATGGCTTCAGAATTATGCTGCCTCAGTATTCCATTCTGGTACATTTAAATGTAAAAAGATAACCTGTTTTGACAAGCTGCTAAACTGGTTTGTGACAAACTTACCGATTTGTGAGAAAAAAGATCCTGGAAGTGAGACTGAAAGCTGTAAATAACTGTTGAAAGAAGATTTTGTTTTTGATTTTTGCTGCATAATTTTTAAATTTTCTCTTCTACTTTCTGATTCTTTACAGATCATGGGTAACATTAGCTAGCAGGGTAGGAAAAACAGGTGCAGTAAATACATGATTGTTGGTTTGGCAAATTCTGTGTGTAATATTATCTGTGATATTGAATGTGGGTATGACTGTTCTTGACAAAAGTAAAGCCAGCCATAGTTCAGCTTTAGAGACAACTACTGCATTAACACTGATAGAGAATTTAAGGCTAGATGAGAAGTATCTTCACTTAGACAATGCACTAGGGTAACTTCTAATGTCTTCTATCGCTTCTTGAGTGAATATGTTTAGACAATGGATGTGAAGAATTGTTTTTTGTGTACGCAGATTCCTTCATCAGTCGAAGAACGAGTTACCTATCATAGTTTGTCTCTTACTTATGGGACAAGTTGTAGTCTGTTATTAACAAAATTCTACAACCAGGAGTACATCCAGTATTTATACTGCAACCATGATGTCGTGTTTTAGTTTGTCCCCATAATTAGATACCTGAGTAGAGTAGCCAAGGACAATGACATAGGGGGTCATTATGACCCCAGCGATCAGTGTTAAAATGGAGGAAAGTACCGCCAACAGGTTGGCAGTACTTTTCTCCATATTATGACATTGGCGGTTTGGCTGAAGCATACCACACAGACCGCCACAGCGGTAACGACTGCCGGGCTGGAGACTCCACTCTCCAACCCTGCGGCCGTCACTTGCCCACCTGCGGGACTATGACCACGCCTACCGCCATGGTTTTCGTGGCATCCTTAGCACCACAAAAACCATGGTGATAGGTACTATCAGTGACAGAGAATCCCTTCCCTGTCACTGTTAGGGGTCTTTCCTGCCCCCTTCCCTCACCCTCCCCAGGCTTTCCCCAACCCCCCCTCCACTCCAGACCCCCTTCATACACACCCCTCCCTTCACACACCCACACATACCCAATCCAACATTCATCCACTCATGCATACATCCATTCATACACACATCCACACACACATACATCCACGCAGACAAGCATTCACACAACTCAACATACATGCACTCACACCCCCAAACATGCTCACACATACAACACAAACCCACATTCACACACGCACAGGCATACACACACACCTCCACACACACACAACACTCCAGACCCCTCCCCTGTTGGGGCACCAGACTTACTTGTAGTCACAGGGTCCTCTGGCAGGAGATGGGATGGGGCGCTGCTTCCACCAGCAGCGTCCGCCAGCAGAACACCGCCAGTCCGCATTATTCTCATAATACACCCAGCAGCGGTCTACTGGTGTGGCGCTGCTGCTGGTAGCAGCACCACCTTACCGCCATCCGCCGGCATGGCCACAGCCGGATTCCTGCCATCCTTCTGGCAGAAATCGGGCTGTGGTCATAATCCGTCGGACGGCTGGTAGCCGCAATGACAGTCTTTTGGCGGCTGTCGCCGTGGCGGTAAACGTTTTTTATCGCCGGGGTCATACTGGCCCCCATAGTATTAGTGAGGGGTTTCATTGAGCCTACATTAACTTTTGGGCCTGCTTACGCTCAGAGGAATAATCTGACATGCTTGCTAACACCTTTAGAAAAGAGCTTCTTAGATCACACAGATGACAGGGTAAAGGCATTAAAAGAGAAGTTAGAAAAGGGTTTAGAGAAAGGACTTTTAGAAATGATTATGAATGTAGTGCAACAAAAACACAAGGAAAATTAGCTTTAGATGCGCAAGACGTAGGGAAACTTTGTGTATATAGGTCTAAATCTAGCGCTGACACTTTGTTTGTGGAAACAAGTGAATGTAGACATGTGTTTTTGTTTCAGAGTAAATGGACATTTATGTTGAATGTATAGAATCCAGCTATTCCTTGCATATATTACATCTTTGGACTTAATGCTTATTGCCGTCTTCCAGGGGGATGGTATGGCACATGTTATTTGGGGATAGTTTTCCCAAAGATTTTCCACTGGATGACTTAAAGAGATTACCGAAATTGACTGAGTTACATCACATTGGAGAAAAGAGAGAGTCTCCTTCTGGTATAGTGGGAGATATATTTGGTATCCTTCAGTAGGAGCTGTTCTGCATTCGATAAAGTTTCAAAAGTTGTCTACTATTGTGGATAACATGCTGAAAACTCTTTTAGGAACTATGATCCTGATAAATACAGAATTAACGCGGAAAGAGCTATGACGCTTCAGAACCGCCTTGATTAGACATTCTTTTAGCAAAAGCTGGCGGAGTTTGTAAAATGCTTAATTCGAAGCACTACTGTATATTTAGTCCTGATAATAGTAAAGAAATTAGAGGCTTACTTACTAATCTAACTAATGGAACTGCTGATTTGAAAGAGTTGTAAGAACCAGGTGTTTGGAAGAAAGTTGGCAAACGATTTACTTCAGCTGGATATTGGCTCAGCAACAATGAGAAAGGGGTATTATTGAAAATAGTACAAGGAATATTGATTTTTGTGATTTGCATAATTGGAGCGGGGTGAATATGTATATTGTGTAAAATGATTAAACTGAAGAAAATAAAATATGATCAGTGGGGGGAAGAAATGAGAAGAGAAAAATTGTTCAGAGGAAATTCAAGAAGGGAACGAAGATTTGAGGGGATTGAAATAACAGAATTTTAGCTGATGAAAACATTTGTGTGGGAAGATTTGGTCTGATTACATATTTAGGGGGTCATTGTGAACCCCGGCGGTTCAGCCCGCCATGCCGGCGGCGGTTGAAAAGCCCACCACCGGCATGGCGGGCTGAACCGCCATATAATGGACACATGGAGGGCTGCCATAGGCGGCCCTCCTCCACTGCCAGACTGCCTCAGACAGGCAGCCTGATGGTGGAAGGAATCATCATCCGACAGGGCAGCACTACTGCCCTTCGGATAATGATCCTTACTACCCCCAGCCTTTCCCTGGTGGGTTCCCCTGTCAGGGAAAGGCTGGCGAAAGGGGTGATCTGGGGCCCCCCTAGGGGCCCCTGCACTGCCCATGCACTTGGCATGGGCAGTGCGGGGGCCCCTTTGCAGTGCCACATCGCGCAGGTCACTGCCCGATTTACGGGCAGTGATCTGCGCGACGGGTGCAGCTGCACCCGCCACACAGAGGCATTGACGGCAGCTCCATGTGGAGCCGCCGGCAATGTCCCGGCCAGGCATTCTACTGGGCCAGCGGGCGGAAACAATGTTTCCACCCGCCGGCCCAGCAAAATGTCCATTATACTGCCGACGCGGTCCCAGGGGGGCTGACGGTCAATAAAATGACCTCCGGCCTGAACACGGCTGTTAACACCGCCATGTTCATAATGAGGGCCTTAGTCATCAGAGGAGGGATTGTTAATGCTGACTAATTAATAAATATTAATGTATTTTGCGTGTTGGATTTGCCTAGAAAATGTATTAATGCACGCATGTGAAGGTGCGCCCACCAGAGTGGCCGTCAATATCCATGAAGTGTACTTATTAATGGCTTATTAATATGAAATGTTGAGCTTGTGTTTTATTAATGTAGTAATATGTCATCTTAAAGGTTATGCATTATGTATTAGCTTTATTAATTGTAGGCCTTAACTTAGCAAGGGCTTGGCCTAGTTGCACGGCCTCATGACGAAGAATGTCACAGCTTGGTGAACCATATTGAAGACAGGTATTAAACATAATACTGATTGTTATGTCTATTTGCTTTTGTTTCTAGGTACCAACCGCTATTTTGATAGAGCCATAGTTAGAAGTTTTTCCAAATTTGTGTAACTAAATTGTTTTGCATGAAGCCTAAACATGCTGTTCTAATCTGGTGTTAGTTAGGGTTCTCACTTATGAAGTTCACTACATGTAATAACAGTTGATGGGCCAGATGTAGGTATATTCCAATTTGCAACTTGCAAATTGCGAGTCAGAGCGACTCGCAATATGTGCCTCGCAAATTGGAATGTAGGATGGTGTCCCTGACACCATCTGCAACTTGCAAGGGGGTCGCAAAGGCCCACCTCATTAATATTAATGAGGTGGGTCTCAATTTGCGACCCCCCTGAGACTCGCAGCACTCACAGGGATGGTGGCCTGCTGGAGACAGCAGACCATCATTTCTTTGACTGCTTTTAAATAAAGCAGTTTTTTTATTTGTGTAATGCAGCCCATTTTCCTTAAAGGAAAACGAGATGCATTACAAAACTAACCACTGCCTGCTCTGAAAAAATGTTTTCAATGCCATTCAATGCCTTTTTCAAATGGGTTAGCACCCATTTGAAATTCGCAGTCACAAAGCAATCTGGCATTGCACTGCGACTCGCAATTAGGAAGGGGACTCCCCTTCCTAATTGCGACTCGCAAACCCATTTTGCGATTCGGTAACCAGGGTACCAAATCGCAAAAGGGGTTTTGTGCATTGCCAAGTGCAGTTTGCACATCGCAAACAGCGAAATCCACTGTTTGTGACGTGCACACTGTATGCTACATCTGGCCCAAAGTCTTTTCTTTACAGAATCTAAGGGGCACATTTATACTCCGTTTGCGCCGGAATTGTGTCGTTTTTTTTGACGCAATTCCGACGCAAAACTAACTCCATATTTATACTTTGGCGTTAGACGCGTCTAGCGCCAAAGTCCATGGAGTTTGTGTCATTTTTTAGCGTGGACACCTACTTTGCGTTAATGATATGCAAGGTAGGCGTTCATGTCTAAAAAATTTACTCCGAAGCATGTGCGCCGTATTTACACTCCCGGGCAAAATTCACGCCCGGGAGTGGGCGGGTGAAAAAAAATGACATACGGCCGCTTTTGCACCGTTTTTTAGCGCCTGGAAAAGGCAGGCGTTAAGGGACCTGTGGGCTCTGAAGGAGCCCAGAGGTGCCATCCCATGCCCCCAGGGACACCCCCTGTCACCCTTGCCCACCCCAGGAGGACACCCAAGGCTGGAGGGACCCATCCCAGGGACATTAAGGTAAGTCATTTTTTTTTTTTTGTTGTGGCATAGGGGGGCCTGATTTGTGCCCCCCTACATGCCACTATGCCCAATGACCATGCCCAGGGGACAGAAGTCCCCTGGGCATGGCCATTGGGCAAGGGGGCATGACTCCTGTCTTTGCTAAGACAGGAGTCATTTCTATGGGGGTTGGGAGTCGAACAAAATGGCGCAAATCGGGTTGAGGCGAAAAATTTGCCTCAACCTGACTTGCCCCATTTTTTGACGCCCAAGCCCCATATCCCCCGACGCCGGCGCTGCCTGGTGTACGTCGTTTTTTTCCACGCACACCAGGCTGCGCCGGCAGCTAACGCCGGCTAACGTCATTGATTAAATACGGCGCCCGCATGGCGCTTCAGAATGGCGTTAGCCAGCGCTAATTTTTTGGACGCAAAACTGCGTTAGCGCAGTTTTGCGTCAAAAAGTATAAATATGGCCCTAAATGTATATAATATCATTAGCACAGTTATTCTTGCAATTAATTTGTACTGTAACTTTGGAATGTGTAGTGGCACAAGCTTCGATTAGAATACAATTCTTTTGCCACTTCAGTCAGACAGAATTGTTTTTGTTTGTTTATCAATGAGATTAAATTATGTGACATTAGCATTGTTAATATAGGGAAATAAACGTTCTAACTTTTACATAAAGGTGTGGTTATTCATGACTGCAAGGTCATGGTGTGTGGACATTACTGACTCCTATTGATTATTGATGTCACAGTGGATCAGGCCCTAAATTTACATCTTATCCTCAGTAAATATGTTATTGCCAAAAGGGAACCTATCCACTTAGCATTTATAGACCTGTCCAGTGCATTTGATATGGTGAACAGAGCAAAACTGTGGGACATAATGGATACAATGGGGATTGAGCAGGACTTGCTGGATTTGATCAAACGTTTATACTCTGATCTCTCTATTTTAATTCAGTTTGGACAACATGGTGAAAGGTCTCATCCCCTTGCTTCCAATCGAGGTGTTAGACAGGGCTGCACACTGGCACCTTTTCTGTTTCTACTGTACATAAACGGCTTGTAGAATTGTTTGGTCCAAAATGGTAAGGATTTCCCCAGGATGAGTTTTAGACAATTGCCAATTTTATTATATGCCGATGATGCTGTTTTAATTGTCCGCACGGCCAATAGTCTACAGACCCTCCTGGACCTTTTTTTAATACATACACGAGAGCTTGATTTGAAAGTCAATTTGAAAAAATCACACGTTATGACCTGCGGTCCTAAAACCACTCGCACCAAATGTTTTAGAATGGGGGGGAACACCTTGACAAAGGTAAAAGACTTTTGCTACCTAGGTCTGTATCTAAGTTCCACTTTGTCTTGGAAATTCCATTTGAATTTTAAGTTCCAACAACTGGCAAGAAATGTTGAGGCAATCTTTTGTTTTGCCCGCAGATTAGGGCATAGACCGGTCCACCAGATCATCATGCTCTACAACTCCAAATGTGTTTCGGCAGCGATATATTGGGGGTGGCCTTTGGGGATATATCAGTCCAAGCATTCTACAGCTTGCAGAGAACAAATTCCTTCATCAGTTACTTATGGTACCTAAGAACATAGCAAACATTTTATGCCATGAGGAACTGGGAATCCGCTACATTACAGATTTGATAGATATTGCCCCACTTTTGCTATGGATAAAAGTATGGTCAAACCCGGCGGCTACTTTAACACACGATTGCGTAAAAGACTGTATTTCATTAACAAACTGTAACAAAATTCCATGGCTAAATTTTGTTCACAATGGCTTCCGAAACTTGGACTTGGAGTATATGTATGTTAAACCAGAGCTCCTGCCAGCCAATGCGAAAGAAATTGTTAAACTTCGACATAAGGAGCATGTTATGAATCTTAGATACCAAGTGGCAGAGAAATTGAGTTCTTTTAATTCATACATACAAATTCTATCATCAGACTTGTTAGAACCTTATTTTGTTTGGTTCCCGACCCCTTCTTTATACTCTTTACTCGTACTTTTTAGATTTAATATGATCCATTTTAGAGTGGCGTTCCCGATAAAATGCGTGTGGGAAAAAACACTACCGCCATGCCCTTGCGATAATTTTTCGAAACAAAGTACTTGCCATTTTATTTTATTTTGTAAACTTTACTCAGTTCCCAGGAAATCCTTTCTATTACCCATTTTGCGTAACTTGCACACTTCTTCCTACAAAGACGGATTGATTGGCATCCAAAGCCTCTCATCCAAACAAATGTGCATTTCTATTCTTAGTTTTATTAAATCCGCTATCACTATTAGAAACCGATATGAACTGGTAATGTGACCATTTATTAAGAGAAACTTGGCATTGTCTATTACTATATTGTCCTATTATTATATATGTTTTTATAAGTATTTATTATCTTATACTGTTTTAGTAAGCTTGGGCGGTAAACTTAGATTTAATAGATTTGCTTTTGACGTATGCAATAAGTACTGTATTTTATGATGACTTTTAGGTATGCATCTGCACTTTTATGGCAAAACGCCGAATAAAGTTATTTTGACTGACTGACTGATTATTGATGTCATTGATTGTTGTTGTTGATCTGTATTGGATGGGATATGTGGTGGGAAAAACTTGAAGCGCAGTCAAAAGGTCCATCAGTCTATTCGCATTTCCCTTGTAAGTTTACTTAATAAGGTCTGATTCACTAACACTTTCATAGACATTTCTACCTTCAATCCCCAAATTATGTAAAAGGTTGGCTTGTTTGGGAACTGCAGAACTTTTTCCCATCCCATTGCAATAAGGTATGAAGCTGTTTCCACTCTTCCAAGGCAGAAGAGGGTCTCCCTTATCATATAGAAAATGGGGAGGTTCAGACAAGTTGGCACTCGACATGGTAGAAAAGTAATCACTGTGAAAAAATGGTCTTAATTCTCAGGTGTGCCTATCACCGCATGTAGACAGCCTGATAATAGGCACATTTCCTTGAAAAGTAGTGATTATAATAATCCTTCTGTGAGGAATACAGTTGGAAATTGTGTTATGTAAGCATAAAGATTGTACTTTTATAAAAACCTCAATTATTCCTTGGTGTGCCTATCATTGTAGTAGGCAGTAGGTTCAGCCACGGCTATATTTCACTTTAATGGTGTGTCAATGACTGTAACCGGCACCAAGGATAAAGTTTATTTCTTACAGAAAAGATCCTGTCCATCCAGTTCAACCGACGATAGCTTTCCTTTTCAGTGAAGCAAATAAACCTCTCTACAAGCTGTACCAGTTGGTCAAAGGTGTGCTTATCACCGTAACAGGCACGTCTTATAATCCAATGCTTCTTCACTTTGTCAATAACATTCTGTCCAAACCGTAAAGATGGCTGCCACAGTGTTACATTGTGTGCTTTCTAGAGGAAATAGAAGTTGCAACTTGAGCGTATTGTACATCATTTGCCTCTTAAACTCTAAAGGAGATTGCTCTTATTCCTTTGCGAATGCGCCTTTATGAATGCTCCTGAAAGAGTGTATCTTATATAATCAATATTAACATAAAATGTTTATGAACTAATGTGCAATAATGCCGCATAGAAAATGTATTAATATGTTTCGCTAAAACGTGTGTTGAAATGTGCCCACAGGGAGTGGCCACCAATGTATACGGGGACTAATGAAAATGACTAATGTTGATGAATTATTACATTGAAGGGTGTTTTTACACTAATTATTAATGGTTATGTTACTAAAGTTTTGCTAATAAATCTTTTAGGCCTTAGTTAGCATGAGTCGAGGCCTAGCTGCCTGACTCTCTTATTAAATGTGTTTTTCTAACGTGCAGTGTGCTGACTTGCTAAAGGACATGAACTCTTGTTTTCTTCAAACTAGAAGCTGAATGTAACTGTAGTAGATCCGTTCTCATGAAGTTAATCCTGCTTGTAGAAACATTTTAGCTGAATGCAACAGTGTAGATTAATGTTAGGTACAAGGTCGCCTAAACCGGTATGGACAATGGAGCCACTGACTGAAGATGCGCCAAGAATCGCAGAAGGATGAAATCATACCGGACATTCTACCTCTAAAGACGTCAATCATAAAGCGTGAGAACTGTTATGGGGTGACAAAATCTAATGAGTTAATGTTAAGTTAATTGGTTAAAGATAGTGGGGTGCATCCCCTTGTCCAATTAGATTATAGGGGAATGTACAACGAAAATGGGATAAAAACCCTTGACACCAGGAAGTAAATTAGAATGTAGAATAGGAGACTAGGAGAGACTAGGGGAGATGCTGATGCGATTTGCTATGATCCAGACACTTTGTCACTTTGCTTAGTGACTTGCTAGTTTTAGTTAGAACCATCCTTGTCCTTAGACTGCCCATTTACACTTTACCTCCTTATGAGGGAAGTGCCCCTTTTACCGGAGCTGAGTTCCTGACTGAATGGCGAGCCAACTGATGTCCTGAAGACGAAGACCGAACCTGAGTGCTGACCCAAACTTGGAGGGTAACTAAATGACAATGAAATTGTGATTGTCTGTTTGCTTTTACTTTCTAGGTACCAAATGCTACTTTTGACAGAGACCATAGCTAGATGTTTTCTAAATTGGTGTTACCAAATGTTTTTGCGTGAAGCCCAACATGCCAATGCTAATTCGAGGTTAGGAAAGGGTTCACTAAACCAATAGACAAATGACTGAATCTATGCTTTGTTGAACTGACACATTACTCTGCTAAAGTT
The DNA here is from genome assembly GCF_031143425.1 of Pleurodeles waltl. Lineage (NCBI taxonomy): Eukaryota > Metazoa > Chordata > Amphibia > Caudata > Salamandridae > Pleurodeles > Pleurodeles waltl. Next base: position 916,627,138 of record NC_090444.1, on the reverse strand, counting down.
AACCTTATTCGAGTTGCCAAATTATGACAATGTTGATGAGCTTTCTGCTATTGAGATTAATAAATCTGCTATTAGAATTGTAATTAACAGGGAATAAATGTCACTAAATCCTACTAAACTGGTGTGGTTATTCATGACTGAAATGTCATGGTGGTCCTTGAGTTTTATTAATGTCATTGACTAAAGTGAATTGCATTGTTAAAGTAAATATTGATGACATTATTGACGTATTGATTGACATGTTGATTAGTTATCTCATCCTAAGGTGTCTTCAATCAGGGTCAAAAGATTCATCAGCCTAAAACGAGTCCCAATGTGTATAAATTAGTCATAAAGGGACGCGTTAACACTCCGAATCTTCCACACTCTGCTTGCAATGTCTAGGCTTCTACACCTATCTGATCACATCACCATATGTACTCCAGCCTTCAGAGCAGATAGATGCAAGAGAGATCACCTCTATGATCACTCCGGCACCGCTGCGACCATCCCGGAAGACATTCACTCAAACATCTCTATAATACCAATCCATCTGAAGAGCTCACATCATCCGATTATAAAATATGATATATAAATGTGCCAAACAGTTCCAGTGTGATTAAAAAAATCCTTTCCATGCTTCTAACACACACGTCAAATGTGTAGGTTCTGATACGGTTTGGTGGGTTTTCGTGTACACTAGTCAATAGCGTTAAGTTTCTATTATAAATGATTACATATTGTGAGCTACTTCCCAAGTCATTTATTGAGATACAGCAACACACCAACAACCTTCACATATCAGTTCTCTCTCCAACTGTCACCCCATTGAATCTTCCCTTAACAGTTAGAACCTGCCACATGCCATGACATGATAACATTCAACACCTAATGACTTGCCATTCTTCAAGTTGGTGTCAAGCAAGTATCTGGTAATAAAAGCAATTGTGGAACATAAGTGTAGAACATAACATCTATTATGGAAGAGTGTAGAAATAACAGTAATGTGAATAGCAGTATCATGGGTGTTGTAATCAACCTAGATATTACTGTAGACCCAGACAGAGAATTCACAATGCTGAAAATAAAATCAACTGGAAAGGAAACACCCTTGCTGTTTACAAAAATAGACTAATATTATTTGGAAATAATTGCCATCAAACAAATTTGTAACAGGGAATAAATAAGCAACAAAACACTAACTGTGAAACTACCATAGGGTAAGAAGAAAAAAGGTGCAGAGGTGGGTGCATACTGAGTGGAGTGAAAATGATCCACCAACAGCTTTTGCCATGTAGAGGTATTTTGGAGACAAAGGGGGTCATTTTGACCTTGGCGGTCTTTTTTAAAGACCGCCGAGGGACCGCCGTGCGGAAGACCGCCAGTGGTGGCGGTTTGCCGCTCGGCCTATTATGACTGTTGGCAGCTCTCTGTACTTTCACGGACGGAGAGCTGCCAACAGCCATACTGGCGGGAGGCGGGGAAGTGGAGGTTGCTCCACCTCCACCGCCACGCCAACAGAACACCGCCCAGCGAATCATGTCCTGTGATTCGCAGTGGTGGTGTTCTGTCCCCATGGCTCCCGTCCCTTCCCGGAGGATCGTCGGACCAGGTAAGTCGATCGTCCATGAGGGAAGGGGGGTGGGGGGGAGTTGGGTGTTGTGTGGGTGCATGGGGGTGTGCATGTGTGTATGTAGAGGGGGTGTGTGAGTGCGTGTATGCTTGCGGGGGTGTTGTGTGTATGGGAATGAGTGCGTGTAAGTCTGTGGGTATGTCTGTATGGATGTGTGTGTGTATGACTGTGTGTGTGGATGTAGGCATGTATGTCGGCGTGTGTGCGTGTAAGTATGTAGGTGGTGCCTGCGTGCGTGTCATGTGGGTATGGGTGAAGTGATGTTGTGGGTCTGGGTGGGGAGATGGGCCCTGCCACCTTTGGGAGGTGGCAGGGGTGGTGGGGGGGTAGGGGAGGGAGTCAGGGTGTTGAGACCCCTATCAGTGCCAGGGAAGGAATTCCCTGGCACTGATAGTGCTTACCACCATGGATTTCATGGCGGTTCAAACCGCTGGAAATCCATGGCGGTAAGCCGGGTCCAAATACCGGCGGCGGTATAGTGACGGCCGCCGGGCTGGAGACCCAGGTCTCCAGCCCGGCGGGCGGAACGGAGAGCCAGCGGATGACCATGGCGGTAACTGCCATGGTCATAATTCTACAAAGTAAGGCCTCCAGCCTGTTGGCGGTCTTGCCGCCGGTTCTTCGCCTTCCACCAGGGTCATAATGACCCCCTAAGCTTCCTATACTGTTTCTTCCTTTCCCACTCTAGAAGTCTTCCTTGCCTATAGTATCTTCATATTATGTCTCATAAGAGGTTTGTCTGAGTCCTTGCAGCCCAGCCCAATACCAATGACTGGTGCACCAAGATCCCCCTTTTTAACATCCTCCATTGTTGCATCCTGATTGGCCGAATCCTCATTGCCTTCTGTATTGGATATTTGCTCTGTGTTATTGCTGATTTCTGATGTCTGCTTAACTAAATTGCCTTATGAATCCCCAAAACACTTATTTCCCTTTCTTATAGCCCATGTCCCCAATGCATACATTCAATCAATGTTATTTAAATTTCACATTACCTTCCATATAGTTCATGTTACCTTTATACATATTATGCTGTGTCAATTTTCTGATCACCAACAACTTCGTCCCACTATCTTTCCTCCTGCAGCTATATTCATTTTTTATGCAGTGTGTATGACAGAAGGCTACATTTATTAAAGTTTTGTGCCGATGCAGTGTCACAAACGTTGACGCAAATGACACAGAGGACCTTATTTAGATCTTGGCTGTGTTACCACCAAACTGCCAAAGCAGTGGACCCGTGAAGACCATCAAGTTGACATTGTTCCGGCTGCTGTATTTAGATGTTAGAGTCTTGCAGGAGGTGTACTGGCGGCAGTTTTCTCACAGAGGGAGGACATCACTGGACCCAATGGACCCAGGTCAATGGCAGTGGCTATAGAATACAGGTAAGTGACACACACACACACACATACACATATACACACATACACACACCGTACCTTTGCCATATGTGTCCTGCTGCTTCACACACAACACAACACACCACATACACATCATTATCCATTACCATTCCACCACAAACAAGTACATGCAGCAAACACACATTGAAATACCTCCATGACAGAACATACACACACTATTGATACAATACTCACACACAACACAACAACCAACGCAACTACACACTCATCTACACAAACACACTCATACAACATCACAACTACACACATCACAACAACGAGAACCACACAATACTCACCTAAATGTTGCATGTAGCAACACAACACAATAACAACATACACAACAACATCAATGCCACATGCAAGTGGCACGCATACTGACATAGCCACATCACCCACTACAGCTCCCTCCACCTCACCCAATCAATCGCATTGCACATAAAAATAGTCATACTGAGTTACACACACAACTTGAAGCACAACATGACAAGTCCAGGTCCCTTTGCAATGTGCGCATATGGACACAGTTTACAAGTATGATTGTACCATTGTGGTACCAGCGTTCATTTGGCAATGAATACTGACACCAAAATGATAATTGTGTATGTGTGTGATATGTGTTTGGTACCAGTGTGTCCCTATCCATGACTGACCCACTTGTGTCATGAACATGTGTATGTCACATTAATTCTTAAAAACATGTATATGTCTACAGTGGCCCCAACTCATGTCCAGTGACCACCCCAATGTACACAGACAATGTGGGTTCCCTACCTTTGTATACTGCGGTGGGGGCTGTGTTTTGTCTGTGGCCCAGTGGCAGCTGTGATGGAGGGTGGTTTCCAGCTGTGTCCAGCTGTAAACAGAAGTGGAATGAGGAAAAAGGTGACTTTTCACTCCTTTCCCAGAAGTGGAGGTTGGACTGCCACATGTTGCTTGGCGGTAAGGCACATTCAAATTTGCAGGCCGGTAAGTGTAGTTGGCGTCCCACAGCCAGACACAGTTCCCTATGGTGCCAGTGTGGCAGATAGGAATCCTTGGCGGAGTTACCGGGACTTGGCCGGATTAAAGTCAATGGGACTGCCAACATCACAATTGGGCAGGCGGACCCCCCAAGCCGGCAGACAGGGTTTCCATAAAAAAAGTGGCAGAGGACTTGTTCTCTTTAACATCTAAATCAGGCCCATAGTCTTGAATTGGGAATTACTTTCCAGTGTAGATCTTTATTTGCAAAGGAAAATAGCTCTCAAGTAATACAAATGAGCACTTTGAGATATTTTGCACTTCTTTATGTCAAAGAAGAGTCCCTGGGTGATATATGGGTGTATCAATGCAACCACCTATGAACTTTGACTCAAAGCCCTATCTACTAAAATGATAGAGTTAGCTTTGTGCCTAAAATCTATGCCTCCTTAAGGTAGGGGTATAGTTTGAGGAAAGTTTTCTTTTCTCAAAACCTTTCTAACTTGGCATGTGTGATGTAACATTAAAACAATTTAACCTATTTCTAAGCTTACCATTTTGCACAGTCCTTAGGCATAAGGCGGCCTAAGTTGTGCCAGCACTGGGGATGACAGCAGCAACAACATATCTTTGTAGATATGGCACCATCCTGCTGCCTTCCTTTCATTCAACACAGCGCAGCATTATTTCTAAGTGCATCTAGCCCAGGAGTTTTTATATACACTAAAACTATTGATGTACACTAACCATATTGTATTGCATAATTAATTAATTAATTTATATTTATATATATATTTATGTGTCAGGCAAGACGAAGACATCATTAAATGTACAACTATGTAAAATAATTTACACCTTATGTTTACTGGTTTACTTTTTTCCCAAATACTTGTACCCTGATCAAATTTTCTGTCTTAATAACACAATAAATATGTTTGTATGTAGAAAATATTCATCCTTTTAGAACAATAAGTCCAAATTTGAATATTAATCTTGTTGAAATGTACATCTTTAATTTGATGATGATAGCTGCTGAGTCAATAAACACTTATCCACGACGAACTTCCATGACCAAGATTCAGTGTCTAATAGCTAATGGTCTGTCCACAAAGGATGGATCCATGGCAAATACATGTAAGAAATGATTCTACTTTAAGTTGTGGACCATACAGTAATAAATATGTTGTAAAACCTATTTTTTAAATGTAATATTTTTCTATGAGAATGTGCCCTCTATCGATCACATTTAAGATATATCATACACCATCTTAAATGCTTTAGTTAATATTTAACTTTTAGCTGCTGGGATTGAAGAGCCCACTGGTCATGCCCTACCTTAAACGAATGAAGAGCAACCTCTAAAGAGGGAGAAAACCTTTCCTTCACCATGCTATCATATCTGCAGCCATCCAGAAATGAAAAGGAAGTTGACGATGAGGAGGAGTTTGCTGGTTCTATCAGGAAAATAGCTCAAAGAAGATAATAAAGACAGTCATCAGTTTTACTGGACAATTTCTAACTATTTCAGTTCTGCAGGCACCAACTATTAAAGTGTCGAGGCTTGCAAACCTAAGGGGGACTACACCCCAATCCACATACCAGCCTACCCTACAGGACCCTCAGTAGAACTTCTCATCTCTGCTTTGCAGGTGCAACTCTGGTTTTCTCCTCATCAACTCAAGGAGAAGGAGCCTCTGTTGATGAGGTCCTCTTGCTCATTGAACAATCTCTTTCCAACAAACTCCTCTGATGTCAACCATCTACCTAAGGGCCAATCTGCTTGCATTGTTGGCTCCCCAAACAAGCAGAAGAATGTTTGGCATGCGTAGAATCAGTTTCTTCCAAAATGCATATTTTTAGAAAGAGTTCTAAGGTTGATGGAGAGACAGATTCATGGCAAGGATGAAAACATCCATCTCGGCCATAGGGACATTGCACTGGGAATAACTTTGAGTGAGGAGAAAGCAAGTTGACATATTTTGGCATACAGTTGATACAGGCCATATCACACAGGTGCATGTATCAATGTTGGAGAACAACACACACTCCTTAGTCAACTGGGGGAAAACACCAAGCTGTAAGGTCTATGCCTCTCACAAACCCTGCCAACTATTCACCTGCACCACCCACAATTCCACCTAATACCACTCCTCAACTACAGCCTCCACCTCTAGTGGTTCCACTACAATGTAGCCAGTGATATGTATGAACCACTGTAAGTGAGGAAAACAACCACCATACCCATCAATATCTCACACAAACCCCTCACTGAATCATCCTCACACAAAGAAGTACAACCTTTATATCCACCCATCCTAAATCTTATGATGCAGTGACACTTATTTTTGTTCCTTTGATGAAAAAGTGCCAGTTTGTACCTATGTTCCAACAGTTAGTCTTTGTATATGTTTCTATCCATGTACAGTTGTTGTATGCAAAACATGTAGATGTATTGTGCCAGAGGCTCTGAATCATTTGACATTTTCCAGTACTGCCACACACTTGCATACACTTGCATGCAACAATAGGCATGCCCACATATCCAGGAAACAGTAGCATCATATTCAAGTTGGAGGGTTTAAACAAAAAAGTACATAGAAATTTGTAAGGAAAAGAGTCTTCTCTTTTTTTGTAAAGGAGACTGTCTTTGGAAATGGGCATGCGAAACAATAGTGCTTTAGTTCACAGAGGAAAAGCCAACTTGGGGAGTAGGCTTTGAGAACATTAGGGGCACATCTGTTTACAAAGTTCAATATATAAAATTTAAACAAATCAAAATGTCTAACAGAAACAGTTCACACAGTCCAAAAGATGGAATGTAAAGTCAGTTTTGAATGAAAATCTATATTCACTTCCCCGACCCAGGTGTTGGGTTTGAGATGCTGCTCTAGGTTAGAAGAAAAGATTCTTGGCAATCTTTGTGCTCTGATTTTATGACCAAAGCTAACTTTTCCTCAGATGCTGTGAACTGGGCTCCCAGGATAGGATCATCCACTACTGGAGGAACTGGACACACTGGGGTGGGTGTGTAAGCACCAAGGGAAGTCATACTGGGAGACAGAGCAATAACAGGTGGGGAGGGGTCATTTACAATATGAAGCAATATGTCTGCTGTTCAAGAGGCTGCAATGTTTGTGATGTTGGTCAAAGTGCACCTCTCAGATTGCCCTCAACTATCAAGTTATTTCTTTCATATCCAAATAGAGTGCCTACTAATCAGCGAATGCTTGCCTCATGGCCTCTGGGAAACCAGCCCTAGTTACATACTCTACTGTTTTCGGGAGGGCAAACTGTGGGGGATCAGGAGTATCTGGGGTCAACATTACTCTCTAGCACCGATCTTCTAAGTGGGCACTAGGAGGAGGAGATGTACCTGGGGTCTAGTTGGGACCCCAATGTTGTAGGGGCCTTGGGGACGATGAAAGGGAGGAAGTCAGAGCCCGAATGACAGTGGGCCCTGCTCCTGGGACACTATTGATGTTTATTGTTCTTGGTCATGTGTAGGTCAATTCTCTGACACCTGCTGGCATCCATTATGAGTACTCAAGATTAAGAGTATGTAGCTACCTGGGCAGGTGCACTGTCCTTTCTAGTAGTGGGTAATTTCTTCTCAGTGGTGGTGCAGCAGTTTTTCTATGCCCCCCTTGCAGCCAATGTCCTTCTTTTTGCTCTTCATCCAGGGTCTGGCTCTTCTCTTATTTTGCCATCACTCCCTATTGAAAAGGAATGGTGAAAAATAATAAATGCATACAACCAATAATTCATTTGCATTTAAGTATTTTTTAACAAATTCAACAATATATTTGGCTGGGTTTATTTTGTGCTATTCCGGCATAATATTGCATAATCTCTGGAATTTTGAATTGCAGGTGTTATGTGTAATACCTGAGATTAAGCCATTGAACCATGTGGTACCCATGAGATGTCTGTTCTGAAGAAACTCTGTAGCATGGGAACACAAGAATGATACTACAATGCTTTGCAAACTGTGAGCAGTTGTTGTTTTTAATGTGGATGTTGGAAATGGCCCTTTCTGCAGGGTTTCCCATAACGTTTTGCCTTTGTCCTCCTGTTTTTTGATCCTGTGTTGAAATTTGTTTTTCCTGGCTTTAGGACTCTGGGCACTTTACCACTGCTGAAGTGCAAATACTTTCTGTCTAAATTGTATTGGTAATTGGTTTACCCATGATTGACATATTTGATATACTGTAAATCAAATGCTACAAGTGGGCCTGCAGCACTGATTGTGCCACCCACATGAGTAGCCCTGTAAATATGTCTCGGGCCTGCTACTGCCATGTCTCTGTATGCAGTTGTGAACTGCCAGTTCGACCTAGCAAGTGCACCCACTTGCCAGGCCCGACCCTTCTCTTTTACTACATGTAAATTAGGCCCAAAGCAGTCCCAGGACAGTGTGCAGTGTATTTGAAAGGTAGGACATGTACTGGAATGCTGTACATGTCCTGATAGTGAAATAGTGCTACATTCAGTTTTGACTATCGCAAAGCCTATTTCTCCAATGGGTTAACATCGGGATTGCTTTGAAATATCTTTAAGTGTAATTTCCCATTGGGAGCAGATGGAGACATGGAGTTTGGGTCCTCTGAACTCACAGTTTAAAAATACATCTTTTGGTAAAGTTCGGTTTAAAGCTGTAAGTTTGAAAATGCCACTTTTATAAAGTTGGCATTTTCTTGCTTAACAATTCTGTGCCTCTGCCTAGCTGTGGAATACACTTCTGGGTCAGGATGACAGTTGGGCTGTTTGTGAATTCACTCTAGATAGTCACACAAGGGGAGCTGAGGTGTGTCCTACATGTCCTGATGGGTCTTCCTGGGCTACATTGGTGGAGAAGCCGACACTTGCACCTGAATAGGGCTGTACCTGTCCTTACACAAAGCAGTCTCCAACCCCCTGGAGTGTGTCTGGGGCCAGAACAGGGCAGGAAAGGCAAGGACTTGTGCATTACAAAGACTTTCCTTTAAAGTTTGCCTACTTCAAAGGCAGAAATGACTATAAGTACTGGACTTCAAAGGCCACTACTTCAGAACACTTCTGGACTGAGGACATTCTGCCAGGAAGAAGAGCTGGATGCTGTAGGAGGAACTGCCACTCTGCATGTTGCCTTGTTGTGCTGGCCTGCTGCTTCTGTTCTGGGAAAGGACTGGACTTTGCTTTCTGCATCTTCTTTCCAAGGTGCTCTAAGAGCTTAAACTAGGCTTGCGTCCTGTTAAGAAGTCTCAGGGACATCAAAGACTTCGGCCTTCATTACAACCCTGGCAGTCGGTGTTGAAGAAGCGTTAAGACAGCCAACAGGCCCGCAGTAAAAAAAATGGAATCACGGCCATGGTGGAAACCGCCAACATAGACAGCCACTTTAACAGTCCGACTGCCCCGGCGGTAGAAACAAACAGCGCGGTGGTCACCGCCAGCAGACAGGTGGAAGACAATGTACCGTCCACCCTATCACAACCTGGCAATCTGCCACATTTTCCGGGGCGGAACCAACGCGAACAAAAACACGGCGGAAACAGGACTTGGAAGGGAAAACACTGACCTCTCCACACCCCACGAGGAACCAGGATACCATGGAGCCAGAACTCCAGATACTCCCTGCGATGGTCTTCCTGCTCCTCTATCAGGAGCACCAAAGACGGCGGCGATGACTACGGTGAGTACTGCACCTACAACACAGGGGAGAGGGGAGGGGGTAGGGAAAAGAGAGTGACACACACACACGCAACACACAACACCCCCACCCTCACCCACAACACCATACTCACAAATACATGCAGCAACATTACATATATCCCCCTGACCCCCCTTCAATAACGCAAGGACAAAAGGAATTGATTTGAAGGAATGTATTCAATAAAAATCAATGCAATTTAAAAAATCAGTCTATAAAAATATGTACACCAACTACACAAGTCTGGATATTACTCAAACATCATCCGTGGATCAGAGTCCCAAAATGCATGGGCAAGGCCTACACATGACACCAGACTTCAAACGGAAAGAACACTGCAAGGGCATCAGATCGAAATGAAACAGGCACCTCAGGGAGAGGGGGAGGGCGGGGCACCTCAGTCTGATGAATGCACAACGCCACTGCTCCACGAGGGGGCTCCCTGCCCACTGCTGTATCCTGGGTGGTGCAAAGCCACAGTCTCTCAAGTCTCTCCAGTGTGTGGTTTGCCCACTGCTTTATCCTGGGGAGTGCAAAGCCACAGTCTCTCAAGTCTCTCCAGTGGGTGGTTTGCCCACTGCTGTATCCTGGGGAGTGCAAAGCCACAGTCTCTCAAGTCTCTCCAGTGGGTGGTTTGCCCACTGCTGTATCCTGGGGAGTGCAAAGCCACAGTCTCTCAAGTCTCTCCAGTGGGTGGTTTGCCCACTGCTTTATCCTGGGGATTGCAAAGCCACAGTCTCTCAAGTCTCTCCAGTGGGTGGTTTTCCCACTGCTTTATCCTGGGGAGTGCAAAGCCACAGTTTCTCAAGTCTCTCCAGTGGGTGGTTTGCCCACTGCTTTATCCTGGGGAGTGCAAAGCCACAGTCTCTCAAGTCTCTCCAGTGGGTGGTTTGCCCACTGCTTTATCCTGGGGAGTGCAAAGTCACAGTCTCTCAAGTGGATAACAGTCTCCACTGGTTCTGGAGGGGGCATTGTGCCCAGAGTACTTCATTCTGCCAAGAACTGAGGTAGTGGATGCCTTTCTCCACTGGTTCTGGAGGGGGCTTTGTGCCCAGAGTGCTTCATCCTGCCAAGGATTGACGTAGTGGATGTGATACTCCACTGGTTCTGGAGGGGGCTTTGTGCCCAGAGTGCTTCATCCTGCCAAGGACTGAGGTAGTGGATGCCTTTCTCCTCTGGTTCTGGAGGGGGCTTTGTGCCCAGAGTGCTTCATCCTGCCGAGGACTGAGGTAGTGGATGTGATACTCCACTGGTTTTGGAGGGGGCTTTGTGTCCAGAGTGCTTCATCCTGCCAAGCACTGAGGTAGTGGATGCCTTTCTCCACTGAAAGTCGTGCATCATGGAAGCTGCCCAGGCTCCTGGAACTGACCACCAACCTCGGCCGACTGACCACTGGGGATGGCAGACATGTCTGCGGTGGTGCCACAGGCTCAGGATGTCGCGGGGCAGCTGGCGGTGCCTGCGGCGGTGTCAGTCGTGGCGGGCTCTGTGGCAGCGGTGCTGGCGGCGAGCTCTGTGGCATCGGGGCTGGCTGCGGCCTCTGTGGCGGCGGTGCTTGCGGCGGCCACTGTGGCATCGGGGCTGGCGGCGGGCTCTGTGGCGGCGGTGCTTGCGGCGGCCACTGTGGCATGGTGGCTGGCGGCGGGCTCTGTGGCGGCGGTACTGTTGGCGGGCTATGTGGCGGCGGTGCTGGTGGCGGGCTCTGTGACTGCGGTGCTGGTGGCAGGCTCAGTGACTGCGGTGCCACTGGCGGGCTCAATGACAGCGGTGCAGATGGCGGTGCAGGTGGCGGTCTTCTCTAACGTACAGGTTGGCGTCGGCGTGGACAGAAGGTGTGGCACTGGTCCAGTTGTCGGTGCCACCATGCCTTCTCCTGACCTGCCCTTTATTTTCTGGCCCTTCCCCACCTTCGATGGTGGCGCAGCAGTCTTGCCACCATCCCCTTTTGGTTTCCCTGAGCCCTTGGTGGCAGGTGTTTTCGGCTTCTCCCTCTGGGATGTGGGCAACTTTTTTACTTTTGCAGGTGGCGGAATGTCCTTCCCCTCTCTCCGTGGCACACTGGCAGCCCTGTTGGTTGGCGCACTCCAATAGCCCGCAGTTGCTGGCACCACTGTGCCTGGTGATGGGGTGGCTGAGGTGCTGGGTTGGGACCTGGAAAGCCTGGCCCTAGGGGAAGGATGGGGGGAGGTGTAGGGAAGAGGTCAATATTAGCCAGGAAAAGTTTTTTAGACACACTGGGACGGGTAGATGGAGGGGGTTTGGGAGTGGAGGAAGAGGTAGTGGTTGTAGGAGGTGTACGTTTTCTGAATTTGGGTGAAGGTGCATGGGCTGGAGGCTGTTGTGAGGTGGATGGCTGTTGGGTGGGTGTGTGCCTGCGTTTGTGTACTTTGGGAGGAGGGCTCACTGACACACTGGTAGAGGACACAGGGGATGTGTGAATGGTAGATGGGGGTGGTGAGTGCACGTGAGCGGTGTGTGGTGATGGGCGTGCTGGTGATGGAGGTAGTGGCTGAAGATGTAGTGCATGCAGGTGTGAGTAGAGATGAGACAGGTAGGGAGGAGGAGGACGTGGAGGAGGGGGACACAGTGGAGGCAGTGGATGTTGGTATGTGTGCATGGGTATGATGCTTGTGTGAGTGCCTGTGGGATGTGTGGTGCTTATGTTTGCCTGAGCCACCCTTGTGTGTTGAGGTGTGTGCATGCTGGTCTGATGGTGTGCTTAAGATAGGCCGAGGTACAGGGGATTGGATCGGGTGGAGGAAGTTGGAGGGGGGAGACTGGACACAGGGACAATGGCTGCCATCAGTGCTGAGGCCAGAGCCTAAAATGCTCTCTGTTGGGCCACCTGCCCAGAATGAATTCCCTCCAGGTATGCACTTGTTTGTTGCAAATGCCTCTCAACACCCTGGATGGCATTCAAAATGGTGGATTGCCCAACAGTGAGGGATTTAAGGAGGTCAATAGCCTCCTCACTGAGGGCAGCAGAGCTGACTGGGGCAGGGCCTGAGGTGCCTGGGGCGAAGGAGATGCCCACCCTCCTGGGTGAGCGGCCACGGGACACAGGCTGAGGGGCAGCTGGGAGAGCAGTGCTGGTGGGAGGGGTGGCGGCTGTACCTGTTGATGCGGGGGCACAGAGGGGCCCGCCACCGCAAGGGAGCTCCCATCAGAGGAGGAGTCACTGATGCTGCTCCACCTCCTGTCCCCCCCCGTGGAGCTCCCCTCGCCCTCCGTCCCACTGGTGGCTTCAGACTCCGTTGCCTCGCCCTCCAGGGCCAAGTGGGATGCAGCTCCCTCCTGCTCCGGTGCCACTGCTCCTCCGCCTGATGATGCTATTGCACACAAGAACAGGGAGACCACAAAAAGGGGGGGGGAAGACAGAAGAACGACATGTTCAGTGCATGCAATACCACTACCGTTGGCGGACACTACAGACACAGCAGCCCTCTGCACTACGCCATGCATTTATAGTTCCTAGATTATTCACAGGGCCATGGGGTACAAGGCCTATGCCCGATTGCTGCACACATGGAAGTCACAGGAGCCTGACTGGGTGTAGAAGGCTCTTACCACTGGTGGGGTTGGGGTGCCACATAGGTTGCCTCACAAAGCGACCTTGCATACAAAGCTCGCCCTGGCCTAGGGGAACCCACTACCCACCTCCCCCACCCAGACACCTCGTAATGCACGCAGAGTCAGATGGATGTGACTGCACTCACCCCCTTGTGGCTGCTGTGATGCCCTCAAGCGCCCATCCAACTCCAGATACGCCACTGCCAGGATCCGGAACATCAGGGGTCATGGTGCGACGGGCACCCCTCCCAGGTTGGGAGGCCATCCCCAGCTGGGCCTCCGCCGTCTTCTTGCTCCAGCGGCGAATGTCCTCCCATCTTTTGCGACAGTGGGTGCTCCATCTGTGGTGGACCCCAAGGTCCGGACGTCCTTGGCGTTGGCACGCCAAATATCCTTCTTCTGGTGGGCGCTGACCTACAGGAATAGTACAGGGGACAAGGAGAAACTTTAACCATCCGGACTGTCCCAGTCATTGGCCCACGTTCCCACCCTTGCCCTGACGCACATACACTCACGGTCCTCTCATGCAGGGCTCAGTTCCCCCCCCATGTATCTTCCATCCACACCACTCCAAACAGACATTGCCCATGCAGCATGCTCACAGTGTACTCACCTGTTTGTCTGGAGGACCGTAGAGTAACGTGTACTGGGGGAGGACCCCATCCACTAACTTCTCCAACTCCTCCGAAGCGAAGGCAGGGGCCCTTTCCCCAGACACATGAGCCATTGTTGCTTCCAGACTGAGGTCACAGCAGCACTTGCAGTGTAGTTCCTCTCCTGTTGCAGGTCAGGTACCAAGTGAGTGTACAGATAGAAAATGGTGGTCACGTCCACAGCAGTGCGTACCGTCACCCCCGGCGTACATCGTCATTGGCTCCTGGGACCTATAGGGTCCAATGTTAACCAATTCAGGATTGCGCCGTGGTGTTTGACCGCCTACCGCTATGGTGTAGAACGCCAGCGCAGTTACCTCATATCCACTTGTCCCACCTTACAGGTCAGGCAGCCGCCATTTCACGGGGCCACATGGCATTAATAATAACTGTGTCACACCTATCTCAGCCTTGCATACACACAGTAACAGGCACATTGCCGATTTAGAAATTTGTGCAAATGACATTTTGTAATACCTCAGTGTTGGCTGACTCTTTGCTTGCTGTTCTCCTCCATAGGGCTCGTCCGCTGGGGCAGGTGATGAGATGGTGGCATCCTCCAGTGTACAGACCGCTGGTGGACCTGTCAACAATGGAAGAGAGACACGTAATAGTTACCTACAGACTTGATCGTGCAACAATCCATGAACTATGTGCCCAGTTGGAGCCAGACCTGATGTCAGCTATCCGCCATCCCACAGGAATCCCCCCTCTAGTGCAGGTCCTGTCAGTACTCCATTTCCTGGCAAGTGGGTGTTTTCAAACTACAGTGGCCATTGCATCAGGGATGTCCCAGCCAATGTTCTCAAACGTGTTGTCCAGAGTGTTGTCTGCCCTGCTGAAACACATGTGCAGCTACATCGTTTTCCCTCAGGTGGAGGATTTGCCTACAGTGAAAGGTGACTTCTATGCCCTGTGACATATTCCCAACATCATAGGTGCCATTGATGGGACACATGTGGCCTTGGTACCCCCCGCAGGAGTGAACAGGTGTACGGAAACCAGAAGAGCTACCATTCTATGAATGTGCAGATGGTGTGTTTGGCCGACCAGTGCATCTCCCGTGTGAATGCCAAGTTTGCTGGCTCAGTGCATGATGCTTACATTCTGAGGAATAGCAGCATTCCTTATGTGATGGGGCAACTCCAGAGGAACCGTGTGTGGCTAATAGGTGAGGACAAGGACCCTATACCCTGTGAATAGTTGTCTGGGTCTGGGGTTGTCCCTACGAGTTAGTGTGTGTCTAACAGTTGTCCCTCAACATTTGCAGGTGACTTTGGGTGCCCCAACCTGTCATGGCTACTTACCCCAGTGAGGAATCCCAGGACAAGGGCAGAGGAACGCTACAATGAGGCACATGGGTGAACTGGGAGGAGTATAAAAAGAACCTTCGGCCTCCTGAAGGTACCGGTGCCTCCATATGACAGGTGGTTCTCTCTACTACTCACCAAAGAAGGTGTGCCAGATCATCGTGGCCTGCTATATGGTGCACAACCTGGCTTTGCAATGACAGGTGCCTTTTCTGCAGGAGGATGGTCCAGCTGGAGGTCTTGTGGCAGCTGTGGAGCATGTGGACAGTGAAGAAGAGGAGGCAGAAGAAGAGGATATCGACAACAGAAACAACGTTATCAAGCAATACTTCCTGTGAGACACAGGTAAGAAGATATCACTGCCTCACACATCTTATACAGTTGTTTGACCTATCATAAGTATGCCACTTTTACCCAGTGTATGGACCCTGACTTGTCACTTTGCCTTTCCATTTAACAGATGTGGGTCCCACTTTCTGACCTCTGCTATAGTACCTCATGGACTAGAGCTGTGTTACATCGGTATGTTGACAATAAAATTGACATTGCTATGTTCCATAGTTATTGTTAATACACATTTGTGAAAGCACAGACTGACCCCAGATTGTTTTGTGATTCAAGGGTGTTTATTTATGTGCAAATAAGTGGAGGGGGTTGTAAAATGGGCAGGGGTGATGGTGGAGGAATGTCCAGGGCAGAGTCCAGTCTATTCATTTCACAGGTGCATTGTCCAAAGGGGCATAGGAAGTGGAGCTAGGGCAGTTGATGGATGGACAGTGTGACAAAGTGGGAGAGAAGGATGACATTCAAGGGGGTCTCATTTCCTGGCAGGTGTCTTGACATTGTTCTCTGTCTTGTTCCTGGATCTCAGGGACCGTTTGCGGGGTGGTTCTCCATCTGCAGGGGGTGGGGTGCTGGTGTTGTGGTCCCGTGGCGGTGCCTCCTGTCCACTAGCGCCGGCGGAGGTGGTGGGCTTTTTATCATCCAGGCTAGTGTCAGGCGCCCCTTGTTGTGCCACAGTGTCCCTCCTGGTGTTGACAATGTCCTTCAGCACCCCTTCATTGGTGACCAGAGTGGTGTTGATGGACTTGAGTTCCTCCCTGATCCCCTGATAGTGTTCCTCCTGCAGCCGCTGGGTCTCCTGAAAGTTGGCCAGTACCGGTGCCATCGTCTCCTGGGAATGATGGTATGCTCCCATGATGTTGGAGAGGGCCTCGTGGAGAGTGGGTTCCTGGGCCTGTCCTCCCCCTGTCGCACAGCAGTCCTCCCAGTTCCCCTGTTTTCCTGTGCCTCTGTCCCTTGAACCGTGTGCCCACTGCCACTGCCCCCAGGTCCCTGATTTTCTTGGGGTGGTGGGTTTGCCTGGGTTCCCTGTAGTGGTGGACACACTGCTGCTTGACGTGTTCTGGGGACAGAGGGATGGGCCCACTGGGTGGGTGCTGTGCTGTGCTGTTGTTTCCTGAGGGGGGAGGATCTGTGGTGGCTTGTGCCAGTGTCAGGGGAACCGACTGTCCTGAGGTCCCAGATGGGCCCGGCTGGTCATCTAGATCCAGTTGGACAGAGCTGCTGTCATCACTGGGGACCACTTCTGTGGGGGGAGTGGACATGTCTGGAACCTCCTATCCGGTGACGTTGGGTAGGGTTTCTGCAGGGGTGTAAAGGCATGATTATCGTATCTGTGTGTGCCATTGTGTGCAATGGGTGAGTGACCCTGTACTCCAGTGCTTGCATTCTTGTCTAGGACCTTGTGTGATAATTGGTTTGGGGTCTGTGTGGGTATCTGTTGTGGACATGCTTTGGTGATGGGTGTCCATGCTTTGGTGTTGCATGCAGGGCTTGGTGTTGGGATGTGTGGGTTGAGATAGTGGGACATTTGTGAGGTGTTGAAGTGATGAGGGTGAGGGTAAGGGTGGGAGTATGTGATAGCATGCAGGTAGGGTGGGGGGAACAAGTAGTAAAGATTTGCCTTACCAGAGTCCATTCCTCCTGCTACTCCTGTGAGGCCCTCAGGATGAAGTATAGCCAAGACTTTCTCCTCCCACATTGTTAGTTATGGGGGAGGAGGTGGGAGTCCGCTGCCAGTCCTCTGTACTGCAATCTGGTGTCTTGAGACCACAGAATGCACCTTCCCCTGTAGGTTGTTCTACCTCTTCCTGATGTCATCCCTAGTTCTTGGACACTGTCCCGCTGCATTGACCCTGTCGAAGATTCTGCACCATAGCTCCATCTTCCTAGCAATGGAGGTGTGCTGCACCTGTGATCTGAATAGCTGTGGATCTACCCGGATGATTTCCTCCACCATGACCCCGAGCTCCTCCTCAGAGAACCTGGGGAGTCGTTGAGGTGCCATGATGTTGTGTGGGTGATGTGTGAGGTGGTGTGTGTTGTGATGTGTGAGGGAATGTGTTTGTGTGTGTTGTCTGAGGTGCGTGGATGTTGTGTGAGTGATGATGTTCTGTGCCTGTGGATGCTAGTGTTGTTGATAGTGGTGTCTCTCTCTGGCCTTCTTTCTCAATTTTGGTAGTAAGGGTTTGTGGGTGATGTGGGTGTGTGTTTTATATTGTATTTGGTGTATGGGAGTGGTGTGTGTATGTGTATTAGTTGTGTGTATTGCACATTTTCCAATGTGGTGGTGTTTTGTAAATGTGTGTGTATTTTGAGTGTGGAGGTGTGTACCGCCAACGGAATACCGCGGTTGAAAGACTGCTTTGTGGATTCGTGGGTCGTGATAGTGTGGGTGTATTCCTGTTGGCGTGATGGTGGAGGTGTTGTTATCGCCAGTTTATCACTGACCTTTGGTGTGGTGGACTTGTGTGGGTGTCTGGATTTTGTTGGATTCCGAGGTGTGGGTCGTAATAGATGTAGTGGAATTCTGCCGCGCAGCGGTGTGTTGGCGGTCTTCTGCACGGCGGTAAGCAGGATTTTCCGCCAATGTTGTAATGAGGGCCTTCATCTCCCAGTGCCTGCACTCTTCTACTTAGAGTCCACGACTGGCCAATGGGTGCCAAATCCAGTCTCTGGGCCCTTTGAAGTAGAAACCAGTGTCCTGTGGAAGAAAATCCATGCATCTGAGCGCCACGCCAGAAAATCAATGCAATAGCTATCTTGCGACTGAAGAAATTGATGCAACACTTGTCTTGCAGTGGAAGAATCGATGCAGCACCTGTGGGATCAACGCAGCCCATGTTGCACCGTAGCTCCATCATTGCAATACGTTCTGATTTTCCACACATTGTCCCGGATGTCTCTTTCTAAACTACCCCACACCACAGTAGGGTGCTGAGGCAGCATGACTGGAAACTGCAAGGAGAGAACTGAAGCATCACCTCCCTCGCCAGTAAGGAACCGATACATCGCCTCTCCTGCGAGGAGAGAATTGACCTATCACCTCCCCTGCCAGTTAGGAACCAAAGTATCACCGCCCCTGCACAGTAAGGGTAAGGAAATGACTCATCACTTTACTTTTCTGGTGCCTCACCTCACCTGCAGCCTGCATCGTCTTTTTTTTACGCATTCCAGGTACTGTGTGTTAAAAGAATACAACCATTGATTCCTATGGGTTAAGACTCATTTAAACCTTTTAAAAGTGATATCTTTACTTGTGTTTGTTGGATTTGTGTCATTTTGGTCTTGTTGTATTCAGGTATACATAAGCTATTTGTCTAAACTGGTGTGGAGTCCTTTTGTAGTGGTTTCACTGTGTTACTGTGTGTGTGCACAAATACTTTACCGGTTGCCTCTGAGATAAGCCTGACTGCTCGTGCCGAGCTACAAAGGGGGTGAACAGTGGTTATCTTAGCTGTGTGGCTTCCTTACCCTGACTAGAGTGAGGTCCCTACTTGGACAGGGTACAAACCAATGGCAACTAGAGATCCCATTTCTAACAGTGGGGCACAGATAATCACAAAGAAATCAATTTCAAGTTTAAACACTACAAATCAGGTAAATTGTTAGTGTGAAATGCATCTTATTTTTTGTTCTGGGGAAGTTTTAGCAGAGGGTTAGGCTGCTGTACATACAATATTGAATATTTCTTCCCAACCTAAATACTCCTCCATGTTCTTTCCTAATACCATGGTCATTTTGGAAGTGATTTCTCGAGGGAAAGCATAACTCGTCTTTTGTTTCCCATCCCTCTTTCTTCACCCATCCTTTCAATTTTATATTTCTTCATTAAAATTGAGTATGTTCAATACAGTACTTCACAAGATGTTTATTGCTTGCTGGAGGGCAGGCACCACTATTTTTGTTCCCTTTTTTATTTTATTTGTATTTTGTTTGTTTGTTGCTGGATGGCCTGGAATTGAAAGTAGGAGCAGGCAGGCCCATTTGGAATGATGAATGCCTTGGGATATATACATAATGTGGTGGTGTACCGTTTTTGCCTGCTGCTCTGCCCCCTGCAGCTCCCATACCATATCCATGCTCTAGAGGGATACAAGGTATTATGTAGAATTGCTTGAATTTAAGTAGTGTCCCATAAGTTAGTTTACAATTGAGAATTTATAATAATATTATATTGAGGATGTTAATAACTTCTGTTACATTGTCTGGAATTGTAAGTTTCACTGTCTTCTTTCTTATTTATTATTGCCTGCGGGTGGAGGGGAGGATACTGAAATGGAAATTACCTGACACCAAAGTACAGAAAGCTCTTTTCTTTTATATAATCAATATAAGAAGTAAAGAAGGTGGCCTAAAGGAAGCAGATTCTTACAAGAAAGCTGCCACTGTGGAGAAGAAGTGTGTTTTCCCCACCGGCATCAAGTCCTTCTCCTTTCTCCGTGCAACACAGCATACCTGATGCCCCAACTTGTGGGCAGGAAGACGCTTGGAGGAGGATCGCTCCTGGACCAACAACAGTATCACCATCATCCAAAACAAAGAACATGTCTCTGATCCATCCAGTGATGCAGTTATGGCTGAGAGCAGTGAGTCCAAAATTGAACTGTTCCCAGCAGCAAACCAAATCTTCTCAAGCAACACAATAGAAACTAGAATATGCTACACCTGCTCAACCACGTCGCTCCTTCACAACAAATTATTCTGGCTTTTGTTCTATAAGGAAGTTCTCCTTCCCCGGAACAGCACCCATTGTTGTTTACACTTAGGCCACATGAGGATCACATGGCCTATTTTCTGAATTTGCCGCAAACCAGTGCTTCATGTGATGTCAGGTAGACATTACAGTACAAGGGGAACCAAATGGCTCATCTGACAAAGCAAAAATGTAATTGTAGAGGGAGAACACTTCAAAATTATAGCTCCTCCAGGGATAGAAGAAGAAGCTGGACAGATACAAAGAGGTGGTGAGGAGCAAGAAAGTGATGTTGCAATAGGTAGCCCTGTGACTGTTTCTCTTAGTGTGCTGTCACCACACACAGAAATCTTGGCCTGGCACAAGTAAAATTATGTCAATGGAATCTTACAAGGTCAAAAAGGGCATCCTTTATAGCAGTGCCCACCCAACATACCCTGGCAATGCGACATCCCTTCCTTTGATTCCAGAAATGGAGGGGTTGTGTTTTCTTTGTGGGTCGGGGCAGCAGTGATAGCAGGTGTTTTGCAGTTGTGTTCAGTCAAAGACGGAGGTGGAGATGGAATGGGAAAAATTGAGAGTTTTCACCCCTTTCCCTCCCCCAGTCCACCAACTCAGTAGTGGAGGTTGGTCCACCACTTTTTTCTTGGTGGTAAGGCACATAAAAATCTGCACTGCAGGTATGATGGATGGGGTCCTGTCAGCATCCACTTTTCCCTATCCTGCCATTGACATGGGCAGTGTTTCCTGACAGAGACAGAGGTTCGAAAGCAGGCTTTTGTCTATGGGACAGCCAACATCTAAGTACGGTAGGCAGACCATCACAGCGGTGGATGGGTTTTCAGTTGATGGTGGAACCGTTATTGCTAACATCTAAATCAGGGTCCAAATCTTTAATATGGAAGATAATGCATTCCATCAACATCAGTGTAGTGTTGGTGGATCAACAATAATTGTTTATGACTGGTTAGTGTGGAGAGGACGTGTGCTGGACCACCCAATTTGCTCATCATCCCCTCCTGTATTTGTGGACAGGAAAAATGATACCATTACCCCCAAGTTGTCAAAGCAACCTACCTTCTCCCATTGGATCACTTGTGATGGGATTCTCACAAAGAAAACAACAAACACAACAACCAGCTATCAATTCTATGTTCATCAATGAGTTGATGTACCAATGTATCCATAAGCTAGTCCATTTATACAATGTAAAGTAAGCCAAAATGTTAGTGATTGACTTCCTACCTTTTTCATTTCAGGAGATGAGAGGGCTTTCCAGAGTATATGGATACCCTCTGTCTAATACGGAAGGTTCCAAGACAGATCTTTTTTTAACTGTTGCTGTGCAAGCCCTACATCATCAATTGCTGGAACTAGTAGGTGAAGCAATGATGGAAAGTGCAGTTCAGTCTGACCACCTCACAAAGGACATGTAGACTAGATGTCAAGGCTCATTGCTGCCCACAGTGTCCCATTTTTGGGGGTAAAGCAAAGGTTCTGCCAACGGTCCCAGCGTTGATGATCCTTTTCATTGCATTTGTCAGCATGCAACAATTGCAATGTTCTTCATGGAGAAACCTCACATATTCAGAAGAATTCAGAATGAAAGTACATGAATGACTTCAATCCAGAGTTTTCGGTATTGGATTTGTTGACACTGACTATAAGCTGCGTGTGCATCAACAACAAATGTGACTTGGCCCCCCTAGGCCGTTAAGCCATGTGCCAATAAGTGTGTAGTAAGGGGTGGTCTCAATTGACTGCAGTTGCTACCTGTTGTGGATTCACCATAATAAATGGTTAATTTGTTCAGAGAAGGCACACCAAATTGGGATTAACCTTTTAGAGTTCATGCTTGAACAACCTACAGCTTTAGTTAGGTGTTCCCTACTTCACTGAGGAGGAAATCCTGAATACCATGAACATCTCCGTATATAGTACTGAGGTGTCTTTGTATATAATGAGACAGAGATACTCAGGAGGACCCAAAAATTTGAACCTGACCAAACGATGGCGGCGCCATGTCGCGTAGCCTCTCAATATTCTAATGAGACTACTGGATTTGACCCACTACAGGTGACACCTGTCACCCTAACCCGGGTTTGGCTCCGGATTAGGGTGACACCTGTCACCCTAATCTGGGTTTTGCTTCAGTTTACTAGCAGTGCCTCATCTCTAGCCAAGAGCAGGGATGATTGGGCAGCTGAGCGCATGACACAATTGCTTCTGGGCTTTGAAGGAATGGCTGATTATTTTTCAGTGTGCTTATAGAGTGCCTGTAAAAGCCTTTTTACAGGATTTTCAACCTCTTGGAAATCCATGTTCTTCATACTACAATACCTGTTTTAGCAGCACAGTTCTATCAATGAGTATGTGCTTTATCTGAGCTGGTTGCCAGCTGAAAACAACAAATTGGGACAATTGTGGATATGTTGGATACTGTCCTTGATAAGATATGGGGGTTAGAATATGCCCTGACAATGATTTTGTGAGTAGTGAAGAATGAATAGGCCTGATGATATGCGTGTCCAGAACAAACAAGAGTCAGTACTGTGGATTATTTAAACACACCCAAAGTGATCCTCATGCCATGAGTGAGTCAACATGGGACAATAGGTATTACCAGGTCAATTGGTTGACAGAAATTTTGGGCCCGAGATGGACTCACTGTTCTTACCTAACCACACAACCTATGAACCGGTGTTTTAGGTCACTCGTGGCTAATACCTTTTAACAAAGACCACCTAAAATTTTTCACTTATCACCTGAGACACCACCCTGCGTAATTAATCTAAGATGTTCCACCTTTGAGGGAGGGTTAACCTTAGGGTTGGATGAAGTTAAACACCGATTTAACAAAATAATAAAATATTTACTGTACCTTTATAATATAATCATTATGGTTGGAAGAGCAAAGTGGGTGGGACCCAGTCCCAGACCATGTCCTGGTGATTATGTAGTTGTAAACTTTTGTTCTTCCTCTACCACGTGCCTTTTTCATTTTTTACCAAGATTGGTGCTCTCCCATTGGGAATTATTTATGGACCAACACATCACTTACCTCAACCTCCCTTTAATCTATTGCATGAAAGGTGCTGAAGCAGATGTCTTCATTAGAAATTATTAATGAGTGTTTACTAAATTTCAATAATGACTTATGTAGAAAAATGAATAACGTAGAGAAAAATAATGTGCATGTTTGAAATTGTGACCGTGAAGAATGGCCAACAGTGTTCACGAAATGTACTAATTTAAGTTAATATGTATGAAATATTGAAAATGTGTTAGATTAATATAGTAATATGTCATATTAAGGGTTATGAAATATGTTCTAGCTTATTAATGGTGGGCCTTAAGCTTGGCGAGTGTCTTGACCTAGTTTTGCCAGGCCTCATGCAGAAGCTGTATTTCATAGCGTTTAATGAAAAATGCTGACAGAGTGGACTAACTGTGAAATGCTCATTGTCTTGTTAGAATGCTTAGCAGAAGCTTTCCATGAGAGTTCTAAAAAAATTTCATAAACTTTATAATTAAAATTTAATAAACTGCATGTAATGTCTGTTATAGGCTCTTTCCCAGGACGCGAACAATGTAGACACTGACTGGAGAGGAAGATGCAACATATTCGGTACCTGACAAGCCGGATGATGAGAACATTGTAAGACAAACCAATCAACGACATGTGAAGCGTGAAATATTAGAATTCATACATTTGGAATTTGAAAATCATTGGATAGAGTAATAATGTACTATTAATTGACCAATTGGAAATTAGGGGATTGTTTGAGTGACTTTGGTATAACAGCGTGATAGAGGGAAGACAGATTAGAGTTTTAGGATGACCGCTGTCGAGAAGAAGAGACTTAGAAGAGATTTAAGATTCTGTCATTAGGCTCATACTCTATGACTGAGAGCTTGATGTGTTGCTGATTGATTGATGACCTGAGGACGAAGACTGATTCTGCTTGCTGAACTATACCGTGGATAGGTAGATATGACAATATGACTGAATTGCATTTTATTCCTTTTCTTTCTAGGTACCAACTGCACTGTTTTAGCAATACTCTCTTAGGTAGATGTTTTTTCCAAATTTGTGTCCTAAATTGTTTTGCATGAAGCCCCACATGCTGATGCTAATCTGGGTTAGTAAAGACTGGTCACATGGTGATGGACAAATTGCAGGGACAAATGGTTGACAAACTATTTTGCTGAACTTTATGGATGCTGTAGAAATATTGAAATTAGTTTCATTAATGATTTGTGCTTATGCTTTAGAATGCCTTGTGATTCAAGCTTTGATTAGATCACATTTCTTGCGACTTATTGAATAACAAATATTATTAATCGTGTTTGATTTGACTTGGAAATTATGCTATATGACTTTAGCATTGTAATAACAGGGAAATAAACATACTCAATTTTTAATTAAAGGTGTGGTTATCCATGGCAGTAAAGTCATGGTGTGTGGAAATTACTGACTCCATTGATTATTGATTTGGCTAATGAGTATTGTGTATTGATTATTGCATGTCTGCTCTGGAACCATGGTAAGAACATCTTAAACGAGTCAAAAGGCTCATCGACCAATACGCGTCCTCTTGTAAGTTTACTTATAAAGGACCAACGCTCTAACAGTTATGGTAGCAGACTGATGGTTAGTCTCTTTAAGACCTTGCCGTGAGTGTCTGGAGCAGGTTACAAGTTCAATATTGTTGAGATTTGGATTTAGTTTTTGAAATGGCATTTGTAGAGAAAATGAAGTTCTCTTAAGCCCAGAAATGACTTTCCTAGATCCTGGATCCTTGCTAGTAGTATTGGGTATGTTCTCCGCATTCTAGTGATAGAGTGGGAGAGATAGTTTGCACTTGCACAGCTTATGCAAATTGCAGGTGAATTGCGACGTATGGGAGAATTTGGGGAGTTTGCGTACTCCAAATTAAGTTTTAGTAGAAGTGTGCATACTCCGCAGTATGAGAGTAGGGAAGTCGTCGAACTTCACATGTGTGTGGCGCTTTGTGCTATGTGCACCAGGACAGACCCATTGATCAGTTGAGAGTAAAATTTGCAAATCGAATTTTGCTGGCGGATCTAGGAGACCGAGAAAGAGAAATAGCTGCATTAGCGAAAGGGCCATCGGTTAAAATCCGTAAGGTTTCTTAAGCGATTGCGTTACCTTCCTGTAGTAAACCAGCAGGTTTGTTTTTGTTTTTTTGGTTTTTGATTAGTGCTCGCAATATTTTACATTTAGTTTTGTGTGAATTGAAGTCTAGGAGGATGAGCCTCCAGACTTTTTCAGCCGCAGGGTGTTCAAGTGTGACATCACTGGAGCCCCGCTGGGATAGGTCACTTAGAAGGGTCGCGCACGGATTGGCAGCTGTTCATGAGAGGCAATTAGCTGAGAACGTGGGTGAAAGGAATCTTGGGAGTAAAAGTAATTTCCTGATTTGATTTAAAAAAACAAAAAAGTAAAAAAGATGAAGTTTTCCAAGGTGTTGAAAAGTGCCTTAAGGGGAGATATGTACATTAGTGTGAATGTAGGAGAGCCTACCGCGCCAGAGAATACATTGGCTCACATTGTAATGGAGGAGCAAGGTGTCGCGCCATGTCTTTGGTTAAAACAGTGGTGCAAGTTGACAGAGAAAAATGGGAGCTTAGTGTTTCCTGAAAATGGGACGTTCAATTTGAGAATTTTGGAGCAATTGCGGATGGCGCTATATGAATTGAAGCCCCTTCCAAGACCAGCAGAGTTTAAGGCATTAGCAGTTTGGGAGCTGGCAGCTAGACAGCAACAACAAATGAAATTTGAGAACAGAGTAAGAAAGGTAGAGAAGTCTTTAGCAGAGGCTAAATGGGATTGGGAGCAGAAAAGGTGGAGAGCAGAGACTTTGCAGGGAGTTAAATTGTTTCCAGCAATTATGCAGGAAGATGAGACGGATGGAAAGAAAGCAACTAGAAAGTCTAATTAAAGTCCTTCCAAGAGTAAGGAAGCAAGAAAATCTTCCATAGTAAAGGAGGACTCTAATGCTGAAGATCTTGATACCCAAATATTGAGAGATCGACCACCACTGTATGCAGCACATGACAATGGTCCGAGTACTAGTGTCGACGCAACAGCCCCGGCACAGGCAGTGATGGCAGCAAAACCGGTAAAGGTTAATACTAGCCGGATACAGGGTGTGGTCCAAGGCAGTTCTAGTGTGTTGACTTCTCCAGTAGTTCATGCACAGATGTATCCGCCACCCATACAGAGAATCTATCCTAATGTGCCTGTCTTAGAGAGAACTTCAAACTTAGTGGTGCCTATGGAGCAAATGGTTCCAAGAACAATGTTGGTTCAGACTGAGCCGACTCTGATTTTGTTGCCCCAGGTACACGCGCAGGGGATGCTGAGTTTTACGCCAATGACGGACACAGTCAGAATTGACTCCAGTAATGAATCAGAGTATGGGAGTTACTCTCCCACAGTGTTCAGGTGCCAGAGCAGCCCCTGATACAATATAGCTGCTGATTACTGTTGGTCCAGTGGTACCATTATTTGCACAGAAGAAACCAATTATGGGTGAACTGGGAGAAACATCCCAGAGTCTAATGAGGAGGGGGACAAATGAGCAAGTTCAAGTAGTCTCTTCTATGGGCCAGAGCTTTGATGGGTCGAGATCATTGTTAGATCGCAGTCCACTCGTTGCATTTCCAGATGCTATGAATGGACCTAATGCAGGTCAGAGCTTGAAGCTATTGACACCTCAGACTCTGAGTGCAGTGGTACAGCAGGTGCCACCGATTCAAGCGAGTAACATTTCATTACAGGGACTGACAGCTCAGTAGTTGACTGAATGGTTAGATAAGCTGAATACCCCACAGAATGCTGCTAAGGGAGAAGAGCAGATAAATTGTGTCAGATTAAGCATGGAAGCAGGTGAAATGGTTGAGGGTACAAAGGGAGTGAATAGATTAGAGTCCTACACAGAGGCAGAGTTAAGGTCCTATGCCCAAGAATCACAAGAGAGGTGGGCAAGGTACATCAGAGATTAGCAGGTTTGGCAGAGAAGCATGGTTTAGATATTGAGAAAACAAAGCATTTGAAGAGAAGTTACAGAATAGATTTAATGGCAAAAGATTCTGAACAAATTAGGTCAGCTGGAATGAAGGCGCACCTTAAGGAATTACTGCAGAGTGCTCAGGTTTGGGGAGCATTAGAAAAATGGGAAGGCAGATGGGTAAAGAAAAGAGATTAAAAAAACAAGATTCTCAAGAGGTGACTGAAATAGTACAACAGGACAAGGATCCAGTAAAGATTTTACCAATGAGAGAAATTGCAGGGGGAAATTTTGTTCATGTTCCTTGGAGTTGGAGCGATATTCTATCCTTTACGAATGATTACCCAAAATTGAGAGAGAAGCCAGTAGAGTGGTATCAGCAGAGAGATAGGTTTGTGAAGCTCGCAAAACGTTTGTGTGAAAACTTGAAAACCTTACTGGAGACAGTGGTTCCAGCTGACTTATGGGTTGAGTGCAAGAGAGTTGTAGATTGGCCAACTAGTGAACCAGAGAGAGATAAAAATACAGGTGCACCGTCTCCCGAGGTAATGAAATATTACTATCAAGTGATAGAGTTCCTGAAGACGAGGATTTTTCCCCAAAATATTGATTGGCGAAGAATTGACAGGACAGTGCAGGAAGTAAAGGAGTCAATACATGCATACTATGCGAGATTGTTGAAGGCGTTCAAGCAGTACAGTGACAAAGAAGTGATTGAGCCGAAGGACATGTTGCATTTTGTGTTTAGGTTTGTGGAAGGACTGAGACCTGAGAGGGGTGAGATGATTAAGAGTCATTTGATTTGCTGGCAAGCCAAGCCGATTGATGAGGTGTTGCAGTATGTGAAATACTGTAGTGATGAGACTGAATTGAAGCAGAAAAAGTTGAAAGACAAGGCAATGGTGATGCAGATTAAGGCAGCTCAAACAGGAGTGCAAATACATTTTGTTCAGCGGATGCCACAGCAGCAGGGAAATGTCATGTTTCAGCCCCAGAGGAGAGGTAGAGGTCGTGGAGGCAATACGAATCATGGTCCTGATTTGAATACTGTAGTGGTTCAGAATGATGTGCAGGGAATGAAGAAGCTATTGCCATGTCACATTTGCAGAGCCGTAGGACACTGGAAGCGGGAGTGTCCAATGATGGTGCAGGAGGGTGTTGTTCAGCAAGGTAATGATGTCAATAAATTTCAAAATATAAGAGGATCGAGATTAAGGGGTCCAAATCCAAATTTTCAGACTAATGTGAATCAAGTGCAAAATTTTCAGCCCAGGCAATAGGTGCAAATGCCCTGTGCACAACTGTCAGAATTGCAATCAATGCAGCAGCAAGTTCCCATGGTACCTAGATGGAGCAGCAACAGATGAAGCTTTCTCAACAGGTCACAGGTTACAGACAAGACAGAAGTAATAATGCTGTTCACCAACTCCCATTACACAGTGAGAATGAAAGAAATGGTGAATGGATAAGTGACAGTTCTGATGAGGAACCATGTATGCTTGCGACTTCTCTAGAGGTAGATCAGAGAGGACGCTCAGAGGAAAGGTAATGGGACACAGAGTCTCATTTCTGGTTGACACAGGAGCTGAACGCTCTATTGTGAGAAGTGCAGAAGTTCAAAATTTGCTCCTTTCGGGAAGGACAGATCAGGTCGTGGGGGTAGCAAATCAGTATTTGACAAACACAATTACAGATCCAGTGCAAGTTGTGATTGGCAATTTCCAGGGACTGCATAAGTGTGCGGTCTGCGATTCAAGTCCGGTATCCTTACTAGGAAGGGACTTGTATAAAAAAAATGTTTGATACTTGTTTGAATGATGGAATTGAGATCCAGACAAATAGTGATGATGAGGAAGACCCAGTCCCAGAAACCGAGTGTGAAACTACAAATGAGGAGTACCCTTTGATTGAGTTTTTCCCAGTGTTCACAGTAAGAGAGCTTCATTCTGATTTGCAGGGAACAGTGCAAGAAAACGTGTGGGATTTGACAGGGAAAGAAGTGGGTTTAACCAAGGGAGTGGAGCCGATTAAATTTACCTTGAAGCAGAATGCAGTGTTTCTGCAGCTTCCACAGTATAATATGCCACAAGATGTCCTGATGAAAGTGGCTCAGATAATTGCAGATTTTGTGAAGCAGGGAGTTTTGAAGGAGGTGTTGAGTAGCCTATGCAATTCACCAATAATGGGTTTGAAGAAGCCATGTGGGAAAGTTCGAATTGTTCAGGATTTTAGAAAACTAAATGACATTGTTTGTCAAATGTTGTCCCGTAGTGCCCAATCCAGCTATACTAATGTTCCAGATTCCATGTGACGCAGAATGGTTCACAGTAGTTGATTTGTCACAAGCATTCTTTTCTGTGCCTCTTAAAGAGGATAGTCAATTTCTCTTTAGTTTCAAATTCTTAGATAGAGTCTACTGCTGGTGTAGACTTCCTCAAAGGTACACGGAGTCACCTTCCTTGTTCAACCAGATCTTGAAGAAGAATTTTGAGTCATTAGAATTGTCTTTTCAATCAACTCTGGTGCAGTACAGTGATGACTTATTGATTGCATACAAGACGAGGGACGTGTATAAGTATGACTCAATTGCCCTGTTAAATCATTTGGGAAAATATGGTCATACAGTGTCTCCACTGAAATTGCAGGTCTATCAGAAGGTAGTGAAGATTGAGAAAGGGTCATGGAAAATATCCAGAGAGAGGATCACAATGATACTGCAGATATGTCCCCCGACTTCACAGAGAGATGTCAGGATATTCCTGTGAATGGTGGGTTATTGTCACCAATGAATTCCGAGTTTTTCAGAAATTTCAAAACCATTGCAGAAGCTGACTCATAAAAATGCCACAGATCCCATAGCGCTAGATCAGGATCAGATGAAAGCGTTCACTGAGTTGAGAGAGAGTTTGTGCAGAGCTCCAGCGTGGGGTATACCTGACTACACAAAACTTTTCACATTGTTTTGTCATGAGTGTGATGCATGTTCATTGTCTTTCTTGACTCAGGTTCATGGAGGTGCTCATCGCCCAGTAGCATATTTTTCAGCTACTTTGGACCCAGTTGCAGCAGCCTTACCAGGTTGTTTGCGTGCAGTTGCCGCAGTTGGTCAGAGTCTTTCACAGTGCGAAGGTGTGGTGATGGGATATCCCCTGTCTGTAATGGTCCCTTACTCGATTGCAATTTTATTGAAAAGGACGAAAACCCAATCCTTGACTGGTGCTAGGTTGACTAGGTATGAGACATGTATTTTGGGTGCTCTAAATGTGACACTAAAAAGGTGTACAGTGCTGAGCCCGGCAGCTTTACTTCCAAGTGATACTACTGAAATTGAAAAGGAGGAAGATGTTGAACATGATTGTCTCGAAGTAATTGAGTTGTGTAAAAAACCGAGACATGACATTAGAGATACCCGATTGGAAGAAAGTGACCAAATTGATTTTGTTGATGGTTCTTGTCTGAGAGACAACATAGGGACACTGAGAGCAGGATAGGCTATATGAACAATTAAAGGTACCTTAGAAGCTTCCTGGCTTTGAGGAGTGTATTCTGCCCAGGTAGCAGAATTGGTCACTCTTACTAGGGCGTGCTATGTTTCTGCCCGATTGAGAGTCACCATCTACACAGATAGTCAATACGGATCCGGAATAGTTCATGATTTTGGTCAATTATGGGCGCAGAGAGGTTTTCTGACCTCTACTGGGTCGCCAGTGAGGAATGGTGAGAGAATAAAGGAGTTGTTATATGCAATTCAACTACCTGAAGAAATTGCTGTGGTGAAATGCAGTGCACCTCTTAAGTCACAGGACTACGTATCCTTGGGAAATGGATATGCGGATCAAGTCGCAAGGTTTTTGTGCATTGAACTGTATATCGTTCAAAGACAAGTGGAAATTGTTACCAGAAGAAGACACAAAGGGGGTCATTCTGACCCTGGCGGTAAATACCGCCAGGGCGGAGGTTGGCGGTAGCACCGCCAACAGGCTGGCGGTGCACCGCCGGGCATTCTGACCACGGCGGTACAGCCGCGGCCAGAAGCGGAAAGCCGGCAGTGTACCGCCGACTTTCCGCTGCCCATGGGAATCCGCCATGGCGGCGCAGCTTGCTGCGCCGCCATGGGGATTCTGACACCGCATACCGCCATCCTGTTCAACAGGATGGCGGTATGGGGTGCCGTGGGGCCCCTGGGGGCCCCTGCAGTGCCCATGCCAATGGCATGGGCACTGTAGGGGCCCCCCGTAAGAGGGCCCCACAAAGAATTTCAGTGTCTGCT